>NC_134814.1:17437812-17500312 GCF_046742065.1 Oratosquilla oratoria
CACACACACACACACACACACACACACACACACACACACACACACACACACACACAACCTTGTGGTGCAGTGGTTAGAGTTCTCCCCTGGCACTACGGTGGTCCAGGATCGAATCCAGCCCAGGGCTGAAATAATTCTAGTATTGTTGCGTTGCGGGTTGTTACTCCAACTCTCGTGGCTGTGTGTGTGTGTGTGTGTGTGTGTGTGTGTGTGTGTGTGTGTGTGTGTGTGTGTGTGTGTGTGTGTGTGTGTGTGTGCATGTAAGGTCACAGTATTATCCATTGATCGGTACTACGAGCTCTGAGCTCTCATCCAAAAGGTTAATAACTGTCAATCACGAGTCCAACACGTGATCGAAGACTATGGTGAATCACACACACACACACACACACACACACACACACACACACACACACACACACACACACACACACACACACACACACACACACACACACACACACACACAGACAAACAGACAGACAGTTGTATACCTTCCTCCCTCCCTCCCCATCATGTTTCTATAAGTCTTGCAGCAGTCTGTAATGTTGAAAAACATGTGCAATTAATGTAATTCCTGCTGTCTGCACCTGTTCATATTAACTGTAAGTATGAACACCTAGACATCCAGATAGCGGTGCCATTGATTGAAGTGAGAGCAGCAACAGAATATTAATCTCTTCATTTGTATTGCAGTGCGGCCAACAGTTGTCCAACCTCCCCAAGGGGAGGCCACGGTGGCAATGGAAGACGAGGGGCCAGTGAAGAAAATCTAGTGCAAAGAGCAGTGTACGCAGCTGCCCAACATATAGAAGACAAAACAGACATAGCAAACACAGGTGAGACTGACTTTGGTTAAGTTGAATGAGTATTGTATGTAAATGATAAATTCTGGGGGCATTGATGAAGGTGTTATGTTCCATCTGTTATCGGGAAGGTAAGATTCTTTCTTAACATATGAACAAATATATTTTGATGTTTGTCACAAAGACTTAGCATTCTGGAAGTAGTGTCTTGGCAGATTTAGTAATTGTATTTACTGTCAACTCAAGAAAGATATATTCCACATGTACAATTATATAAATGCACTTTTTCAGAGTGTAGTGAAGAGATGAACGTATTTTTAACCTATTTTTGTTACCCAGTGTGATTCTGAAATTTAACATGATTTCTAAACTGTCCTAGATATTGCCCTTAGAATTTGCTAATGTCTTTCAGAGCATGTTTCATCATATAATTGCCAGAGTATAGCTGAAGTTTATTGAAATTGACATGTTCTGTACTTGTCATTCATTGTTATTGTGTAATGCATCAGACCGATTTTTTTTTCCAAGTGGGTAGTATGCTGTTTGAAACAAGTCCAAGTTCCCCCCCCTCAGTTTTTGACATAAGGATAGCTGCTAGTGACTACTCCCTTTATCTCCACCCCCTCCACTTATTCCTATTCCTTATCCTTCTACCTCTTCTCATTCCTCTGCCCCCTCTTCCTCCTCTTGATAGTTATTGACAGAAAGATCCTATCCCTCATGACTTTTCTCAGTCTCACCTTCTCCCCATTTCTTCCCATCACTCCTTATCTGGCCCTCTCATCTGTACCTCTATATCTCTTCCCAGCAACAGTTCAAAGACATGACCTTATATGGAGAAGAATGTACATTAATTAGAACCAAGATGAGCTTTTGTCGTGATTACATAAACGAGTGTATTTGAATATTTGTGTTGCATATGTCAGTTTATAAATACTTGTTGAGCTGGGGAGGGTAATTCTATACTGTTTGACAGTTTCCCTGAGCTTAAAAACTCTCTTCTAGTCACAGTCTCCACTACACATGAGGAGAGTGGTGTTGGTAGTAGTGGGAGTGGGCAGCAGTACCACCATAATGGCATCCAAAGCACGATAGGTGACGACAGCTACTTCACCTCCCCTCACCCACCAGACCAGCCGGCAAGTCCTCCAGGGGCAAAGGTCAGTTCTTCTTTGGTTGTTGTTCTGAAGTTTTGTTTGTGTGGTTTGTACAAAAATGGCATTGTGAAATATGTAGCACAAATGAAGAACTAGGAAATGGACTATTTTTAACTAGGGTGTAGAATTGTATATACACGTTCAATAGTCATGGTGACATTGCACATGGGTACAGCCCCACATTCTCCTTAGGCCAGTGGTCACCACTCCAGACTTTTGTAAGCTGTAGGCCACTTCCCTCATAAATACAGTGGTGGGCACCAAAGGGCAAAAAATAAATATAAATATAAAAATGAGAAAATTATGAAATTAAAATCTGGTGAACCCGTGTGGGTGCCACAAGTTCTGAGGGTGCCATAGTGCCTCTGAGCTACATTTTGGAGACCAATGCCTATTAGGTCAATCCCTCCCTCCCTCCATTCCCGATCCCTATTCATAAACTTGACAGCCTTCTTTGAATTTCCCTTTGTTGTTCACATCTGAAATACACTGGACAAAACCTATCAACCCTATCAAATGCCAAGAACTGTAGGCAGCTGCTGTGGAGCTTCAGGTTTTTGATAAAAAAAATTCATGGCAACAGTTATCACTGTTTCACCCGCAACCATAAACATTTGCCAGATGTTCCTCAACATCACTTGGCTCCTGTTCTCACTCATTTCTGGTTATAAAGAATTTCAATTTTGGCAGAAGCCTGATAAGATCCACACTGCCTGTGATCAAGACTCCATCCAGCATTAAGAATGTAACACCACAGGAATCAGCTGGCTGCAGCTTGAAACTGCCCCCAGGTGCAGCCACCACACAGAAGACACAGAACACCTTACAATACAATGCTCCACACTAACAATACCTAGGCAACAACACAGTATTTCTTCCCCAAGTGGTTTATGATCCCATCTGGAAGCCTAGTTTCCTGAAGGCCACAGGTCTTTGCAAGAGAGACCAGGGGCAACAGATTGATTGGAATATTACCTAAAGGAGTAATTCTCTTGACAGGATGACTCCAAGCCGCCATATTCGTATGCTCAGTTGATAGTCCAGGCTGTTTCTTCTGCTACAGACAAACAGCTTACTCTTAGTGGAATTTACTCGTACATTACCAAGAATTATCCATATTATAGGACTGCTGACAAAGGGTGGCAGGTAGGTGCAGTCTTTTTGTATGAATTGTATTGACATATATTCAAAGGTTTTATGTATTTTGGAGTCATTGGATAATTATTGTTCAAAATATTTTGGTTTCCATAATTCAAGCCAGATATCTTTATCAAATCTCTTGTGTTATTACATAATTATTAGAACTTGTTGATTAGACCATTGTGTGGTCAACAACAAAGTATTCCTTTAACCCCTACCATACGGTGACGCCTACGTAGGCGTCATGAGGAGCAAGTGGGTACACGAGGATGCCGACGTCGGCGTCTTGATTATATTTATTGTAGTCGTACCTGCGTGACCCACATACTCTGTAAACTGGCTTCATCATATTTTCTATGGTTATCAAAATTCACGGTGAAAGAGAACGAGCGATAGAGCAGTGACTTTATTTTTTATAATGCGAGTATTATGATGCAACATCGCACGTCTGGCAGCTAATGCTGCCAGATGTGTGATGTGGCCCGTATTGAAGGGGTTAAAGTGACAGGCTTGCATTTAGGTTATGTATAACTTGCTGGTTCTCTTTTTCCCACAGAATTCAATTCGACACAATCTTTCCCTCAATCGATATTTTGTGAAGGTTCCTCGATCCCAAGAGGAACCAGGAAAGGGCAGTTTTTGGAAAATAGATCCTGCCTCTGAAAGTAAATTAGTGGATCAAGCATTTAAAAGACGTCGGCAGAGAGGTGTTCCAATTTTTAAAACCCCTTTTACCCATTTATCCTCCAGGTAAGAATGGACAGATTCTGAAGTTTGTACATCCTGTAGAAAAATGTTTTTGCATTGGGGTCAAGTGCGTGTAAAGATGAGATGTTATTCAGAAGTATGTGCTTGCTACGAATAGTTGTTGCTGTGGATAAAGGCTAAGGATGGCTCTTCAGCATAAAATGGAAACAAATTGGAGTGGGGATAGGAGCTTGCCTTGGCTGCCAACCTCCCTTGTATTAAATAAAATTGTTTTGGTTTATAGAAACTCAAGGCAGCAATTATTATTAATATTACAGTAAGGGGTAAACCAGCTCCAGCTGTTAAGCATTGTTATGGAGGAACAGTGTCACTTAATTGCTTTTTACTCCAGCAGCGTGTTGAGATGATAGTTACTAAATGGGTCTTGACTTGTCCAGCCCCTTTGTAAATAGGAAAAGCCCTTTAGTATGTATTTATATATTTTTAATTGGTGCTGGCCAGTTTTATGAATTTGATGTTAACATCATTTAATGGAGTGTTGCATTGCTTTATAGAGTTGGTGAAATTAAATTCTCAAATATGTATATAATGAACTTACCCTTTACATTAGTGTATAATTTCTCAGGGTATTGTGTTCTTCCCATGTATATATAAAGCATAGTGAAGATATAGTGAAGCTCTAGTGAAACTCTAATTACTTAATGGAAAATCCACATGATTCAGCTTGGTATGAAATGAAAGGTTAGAGTCTGGGGAACAGAAATTATTGAATACATTTTATCAAACTAATACCTCTGATTTTTTTTTATTAATTTGTGTCTGAATAATGAATAAATGCTGCAAAATTCAGGTTTTATAAATAAAAGAAATAAATAAAAAATTCTTTTATTTTTTACTGTAGAAAATAGTGGTTTTCTTTCAAGTAAAAAAAAAATAAAATAAAATAAAATAAAATACAAAAAAAAAAAAAAAACATAAAGAGCAACCAAAGATATTACAACAGAAAGAACAAAAACTTTACAGAACAAGGGATTTAACTTTTTGCAACCATTTGTTTGATGGTTGTGATGTATAGCAAATCTCCAATTTCCTCTTCTTTGCTGATGAGGTGTGAGTGGTGTGGCATGGGTGGAGGTGGTGTAAGGTGGGCATGGCTAGTAGATGCTTGAGGAGTGCTGTGTGCAGCTGCGATACTTTTCTCCGCTTTTTTCCTTCTTTTTGTTTCTATTTCAGGCACTCATGGGCCCACTCTATATCCTGCTGCTTCTTGTTTCTTGTTAATTTTCCCATGATCACAGCAACAATACAGGGCATGGAATCAAAATTGTGGCATACAGTGAGAGTGCCAGGAGCGACGTCACCTTTGACCTTTTTAAGATTCACTGTCTTTGTGGGATATGCTGGTGGGAGGAGTTGCCAAATATCGTAAACACAATTCCGTAGCAAAAAAACGAAATAGCCATAGAAATGTTGACACTATTTTGATATACAGAATGTATCTTTATGCAGACGTTGCCAATATTTTATCTATTTTATACTGTAAAAAAATGGAAACGAAATACAGCTGTATAACTTTGTATGAGTGTTGCCACTATCATAGAGATTCTTTTGAAATGTTTACCTAAAATTCGCTCATGTACCAGGATTTTTCGAATGATTGCTGGGGACGCTCCCTTAATAGTATTGTGAAATCCTGTTTCACTTAAATCTGTTGCTGTGATAAATGGTATGTCTGCAGTGATATATTGAGCATAGTTAACTTCTTTGATACAATATTGCCTAGGCATCATTAGGCACGAGTGGGTATGTGAAAATGCCAGTGTTGGCATCTTTATTATATTGATTTTGTAGTTGGAGCTGAGTAACCCCTAAATTCTGTTAATTGGTGTGATCAGGTTTTTTTGTGTTTAGGATGTTCTGTGTCTTGCGACACTGCCTCTGACCCAGGGCAGTGGACAAGATGTAGGGATGACCCGTCATCCAGGAGGTGCCAAGATAAGAGGGAGGGTAGAGGGTGGAGGGGAGTGTTATTTAGGGTTGGAATGTGTGGGAATGGTTTTTATGCCTTTTTCTCTTTTGGCTACCTCCCTTGTAAGGGGGAAAAAACCTTTGGTGTATGTATGTATTAGTATTCAGAGTAAAAGAGATTGAGTAATACAGCAGTGACTTTATATTTTATGATGCAAATAGTTTGATGCATTGTACAATAGGCATCCAGTGCTGTGCGAGAGAATTTGATTTGTATCGAAGAGGTTAAATTTCATATAACTAATGTTATTGACTTTCCTGCAGATCTGCACCTGCCTCGCCTTCCCACATTGGTGTGAGTGGTCTGGTAACACCTGAATCCTTATCACGGGAAGGTTCCCCGATCCCAGAATATGTGGACTCAGCAGGTGCCTCCCCTTTGAATCCCCTCAACACTGCTGCTCAGTATGATGTCAACACTTCAAGTGCACCACCATCACCACCACCGCAAGCTTCACAGCAGCAACATGGTAGTGCTTTTTGCCACCCACAGCCCGCTGTGCTTTTTACCTTTGTAGTTTGAGGGACACTGGTTATTCGGTGATCTTTTGTATATTAGGTCCCTTTTGTCTGTAAACCCTAATTATTTTTGGGGTGTTATCTGAAAGAGCCTTCATCCACAAGGAGCTGAAATTAGAGGGACAGCATATTATTTTTTTGATGGGTGAAGGGTGAGTGTGTGCTTTGACTTTGCCACCTGACCTTATAAAAGGGGTTGGGGCCTTTTAGTGTGTGGGCAATGCATGCATACATGCCTATGTGTGTGTGCATGCACACATGCATACACATGTAAATGCCAAATGTCCTTTCTCCCTTGAAAGGTGGTGGCTTGATGAAAACATGTACCCTCATCATATTTACATATTACATAGCAAGAGGCCTTCTCTCCCACTAAAGGGAATGGCCAAGTTATATTCCCAAACCTATCAAAATCTTTTCATCTTTCCCATCCTTAGTATCACTTATAAAAGGGGTCATCCCTGTTGTACACAAACAAGACATATCCAGTCACCCTCCCGTCTCTTATTTGTGTTCTATCAATATACCAAGAACTTCTTCTCCCTTATGGAAGTAGCCAAGTCAAAGGCACCCACCCACTCCTGTCTATTCCAGCACCTTTGTTTACCTCTTATCTTAGCTCTCTGTGTGTCTTATTTGGGTTAACTTCATAAAATTACCTATTGTACTTACAAAATATGTTGTATTTAGCCTCCATCATTTTAAACTTTTTTTCTATATATAGATCCTTAATATGCTTTGGGGTTCATTTATATTCGTAGTAGGAAGAGAAGGCTGCTAGAAACTGTAATGCTTTGTTTATGAGACATAAGATGTGGGAGATAAATTAAATTCCTAGGTTTGGTAACTGTACATTGATTAAATAGATTGTATCATCACCCAAAAGAATGAGACTTTGTTTCAGAATGGTACTTAATTGCGAAATATTGGTTTGTTTGAGTGGTACAGGAATGAGAGACAAAGTAAGAACAGATTCCTTTTTTCAGTAACTATGTTTATGAGATACTGGTGTGCTTGAGTGGTTTAGGAATGCAGGACATTATCTCTTTGACACAAGTCTTGACTAGATTTCTGATATTAATACTGTCAACAGTTGTAATAAGACTGTCAACAGGTGTAATAACTAGGTGACTGCCTTAAGTAATACTAATTAACTGATTTGGTGCATTGCAGGTGCCACGCTGATTGCCACAGGTGGGTTGCCTTCTAGCAGTTCTCCACAAGTGTTATCGCTTCTCCAGGGTCAGTAGACAAATATGGGCATTTGCTGTGAATGCCTTGTTTACCGTATATGACCATTCAAGCTTCTTTGACTCAGCTTGTGTGTGATGTTATGTTCAAAAGAAGCTATTTGGTATTAGGGTTTTGATAGTAATGATAAGAACAATGGAATTGTGCTCTTGGGATTATTTCCTGTTGCTGTCGTGATTGCCATCATGGAGCATCGTCATCTATCAGGTTGGCGCCGTAGAAGTGTATACTAACACGTTTAACAATGTGTTTGTTGGTCTTAATGTCATGAGGAATTTTTGTGGCAAGAACTTTTCACATCATCTCTATGCAGTGAAATGTTGGAATCAAATGGTGTATATTTTGCTAGTTTAGCTACTCCTGAAACTATTGAAAGGCAGGAAAATGGTCAGCTGTACAATGTGTACATGGATGGGGTGGTGTGGGAGGTAAATTCAAGGGTAATGGACAGGGGACTGGAGATGGTCATAGAAAATGGGGAAAAGTGGAAGGTGAGCCAGTTTTTCTTTGTTGATGACACTGCTTGTGGCAGGATCAGAGTGGGGGGATTAAAGTTGATGACAGTTTGAGAAGGTATGCAATAGGAGAAAGTTCTAGGTAAATTTGGGTAAAAGCTAGGTGATATGAGATGTTCAAGGGGAGACAATGGCAGTGAGTTGGGGAAGTTAGTCTGAAAAGAGAGAGAGAGGCTGGAAGAAGTGGATAGCTTTAAGTATTTGGTGTGGCAGAAAAGGGAGGAGTGGCAAATCGAAAAGTGACGTGAGAAATAGGCATCTGGGAATGGATGCAAAGATATTTTATAAAGGGGTGCTTTGTATGGGGTAAAGTTTAAATGTGTCTTGAGATGAAGTATGGTAGGGGTTACAAGGTTGGGTAGAGCGAGAAATGAGAAAGTGAGGAGGTGATCAGGAATGGAAAAGCTGACAGACGGAGCTGATGAAAGAGTATTGTGATGGTTTGGAAACATGGAAATAAAGATTGAGGAAAGATTAGCAAATAGTGTGGATAGAGTGAATTTGAGGGGATGCCCAAGGATGAGATGGATGGGGTGAAAGAGGCTTTGAGGAAGAGAGGAATGTTTGTTGAGTAGGTGTTAGGTGTGAGTGGAGAATGGTTGTGTATGTATGATATTTTGATGCAACCTAAATGGATTTCTCCCCTTTGTCTTCTCTGTTTTCTGCTGTGTAAGTGAAGCATCCTTGCTGCTGCTGCACTTCATCTGACCCGGGCTGTGAGCAGGAGACAGGGATGACCCATCATCCATGAGGAGCTAAGATGAGAGGGGGGAAAGGGTGGTGAATGGGAGTTGTTGTTGTCGTTGTTCCCTAGACTGTCTGTCCGAGTAGTCCCGTGAATGGGAGTGGAATGAGTGGGTGTGGGTTTGTGTCTCGACTGGCTACCTCCCGTGTAAGGGAGAATGTGGCCTTGGTGTGTAGATATAGCTATGGTAACTTCCATTGTCTGTGGCACAAAAAATTTAGTTTTGAATTCTTTATAACTTTTAGCATAGAAGGGAGGTAAAAGATTGTGAAAGTGAGAATCCTGACATGCAGTGGAGCTAGATGAATTTTGCTAGCAGTAGGAAGGACCTTCTGTCAATTCTTACTCTTTTCTTCTCCCCTCTCCATTTTTCTCTTTTCTTATCCTTCCTTCTTTCCTAGCATTTCTTCTTCCTTTTCTTTCCTCCTTCGTCGTCCTCCTCCTACCTCCTTGTTCCTTCTCCTACCTCATCTTTCCTTCTCTTTCCTTGTTCCTTCTCCTACCTCATCCTTCCTTCTCCTTCCTTGTTCCTTCTACCTCGTCCTTCCTTCTCCTTCCTACTCCCTCCCTCTTACCTACTCCTCCTACTTCCTTCTCTTTCCTTGTTCCATCATTCTCTAATATTGTCTTTCCCACTCCTATTTTCACCTTCATTCTCACTCAATCTCTTTCGTAGTTCCTTCTTTGTCTTTCTTCTTGTCCCTCTTTCCTCCTCTTTTCCTTATGGTCATCATCTTCATCCTCCCAATACTGTTCATTGTCATATTCTTTCTCTTCCATCTTTCTCAGTCTTTTTTTTTTCTTCCACCTTCCACACAGCCTGAAGGGATTTCTCCCCGTCTTCTCCTTTTATGCATGGGGAGACGGAGAGGGAGGTCGCTGATTTAATGAAGCGGCCTTGCTGTGGATGTGCTGTGACTTGCAACACTGCCTCTGACCCAGGGCAGTGGACAAGGTGCAGGGATGACCCGTCATCCAGGAGGTGCTAAGATAAGAGGGAGGGTGGAGGGGAGTGGAGTGTATTTAGGGATGGAATGGGTGGGAATGATTTTATGCCTTTTTCTTTTTGGCTACCTCCCTTGTAAGGTGGAAAAAGCCTTGGTATATGTATGTATGTATGTACCTTACACACCCATATTTTCTCTTTTGTCCTCTTTCACATCCTCCTTTTCTTTTCTCTTGTCCTTTTCTCCTCCATCCTCTTTTCTCTTACTTCCTCCCACTTCTCCCCAGAAACATATTAATGTTTGAGAAGTGTGATAGGTGTTACAAGGCTAGAGAAAATACAAAATGTGGAGGTGAGGCAGAGAAGTAGGGGAGGAAAGTGTGGTCAGACAAAGTAATAACGCAATTTGGGCACATGAAAAATGAGTGGACTTGAGTAGAAGGCTAAGGAGGTGGATGGATAGTGTATTGGAGATATTGGAGGGTTGTTGTAAATAGGGGAAGAAATGACATGACCCCAAAGTAAGATATTGTCTTCTGAATTTTTTTCAAGTGGAAGGTGTTTACCACATAAGTGATGAGAGTAATCCGGTTCTATCTGTTGGTCCTGCTCTGGAAGCACTGTGCCTTTATGGATTGCTTTTTGACTTGAGCACTATGGCAAGCAACGAGTGAGCTGTGGGTGGATGTATGCTTTGGCTAAATGACCTGGATGTACAAGTGTACCTGGAAGCTCGCTGGCTGAACGGGTTAGGGCGTCGTTACTTGCGGCGAAGGTCGAGGTAAAGGCGGTTCGAATCCTGCCACCAGCGAAGTTGAACCAAGGGCATGGTTCATTAAATTCCATGCTACTGTGAGGGGCACTGTCCTAGCCTCCCAATAGAGGGGGAGGGGGAGTGTGTGACATTAAACCATATCATCATTATCACAGCTGTACATATTTAGTGTAAACTAAATCTGGTTTTTGTTTCTTGTGTATTCTGGCCATTTCATTTGTTTTATATATTTTAGTTATAGACAGCTGACAGTACTGTATGGAGCAGAGACTTTGAATTTGAGAGTTAGAGAGGATTGGTTACAAAATAGGATGAAGGAATCATGTGAGAGGTACAAAGAAAAAAAGAAGAGAAGTAAAGCACAAGGTAAAGGAGGCAAAGAGGAGAGCAGATGTGAAATGGGGTAAGGGTATGACAGAAAATTTTGAAAGTAATAAAAAGATGTTTTGGAAAGAAATTAAGAGGAAGAGGAGGTGAATCAAGTAGAGAAGAAAAGATAAAAGGTGGAGATGGAGAGATGATAATGGAAGAGAAGGCAGTAAGGGGAAGATGGGCAGAGTATTTTAGGGAGTTGCAAAATGTGAAGGAGGATAGGGAGGGAAAGATAGCTGCAGTGGGATGTGCTAAGAAAATGGCTATCATGAGTGAGGGAAATGGAAGAGAAATAAGGAAGAATGAAGTGAAGGCAGCTGTTAAGATGATGAGAGCAGGTAAGGCACCTGGGCTGGATGGATGCCATGCAGAATGTCTAAAAAAAGGAGGTACAGTGATGGTGAACTGGCTGGTGAGGTTATTTAATGTTTGCTGGAGAGAGGGTAGAGTGCTGGAGGACTGGAAGAGTGCCTGTATAGTTCCACTTTACAAGGGAAAAGGGGACAAGTGTGAATGTAGTAGTTTCAGAGGGATTAGCTTGTTAAGTGTAGTTGGGAAGGCTTATGGGAGGATCTTGATTGAGAGGATTAGGAGAGGAACAGAGGGAGTAATTGGTGAGGAACAGTGTGGATTTAGGACAGGTAGATCAGATTTTTGTGGTAAGACAGATATGTGAGAAACCAATAGGAAAAGGTAGGGATGTGTTTTGGGCTTTTATGGATCTGGAAAGGGCTTATGATAGGGTAGGCAGGAAGGTACTGTGGGAAGTTTTGTGGTATATGTGAGAAAAATTATACACACCCCGAAGGGATTTCTCCCCGTCTTCTCCTTTTCTGCATGAGGGGATGGAGAGGGGAGGGGTCGCTGATTTAATGAAATAGCCTTTCTGTGGATGCGCTGTGTCATGCGACACTGCCTCTGACCCAGGGCAGTGGACAAGATGCAGGGATGACTTGTCATCCAGGAGGTGCCAAGATAAGAGGGAAGGTAGAGGGTGGAGGGGAGGGGAGTGTATTAGAGATGGAATGGGTGGGAATGGTTTTTCTGCCTTTTTATTTTTGGCTGCCTCACTTGTAAGGGAGAAAAAGCCTTTGGTATATGTATGTAAAGAGGAAAAGTTTGAATGTGCTTGAGATTAAAGGTCAGAAGTATGGTAGGGGGTTACAAGGTTGGAGGGCTGATGAAAGAAAGGTGGCTGGAGGGAACTTGAGGGAACAACTGAAAATGACATGCATGGATGGATGGATTAATGGGGTGAAAGTGGCATTGAGCAAGAGGGGAATGTCCGTTAAGCAAGGAAAGGAGAAAGCAGGAGATAGGGTTGAGTGGAGAAGGGCTGTGTATGGAAGGAAGGGGGGTGGGGTGTGGGGTGGGAGTTGTGGATGTACAGTGTCTTGCTGCATTGCTTCTGACCCAGGGCAGTGGGTGGGATACAGGGATGACCTGTCATCCACGAGGAGCTAAGATGAGAGAGAGGGAAGGGTGGTGGATGGGGATGGAATGGGTGAGAGTGGATACTTGCCTTTTGACTTGGCTATCTCCCTGGTAAGAGGAAGAAGCCCATGTTCTAGTTATTTTAGTCAGGAAAGGGTCAAAGTGGAGGTAATGAATGTTTCTGTATTTGTGATGTGTATATATATGTGCATGTCACTAGTAGCCATTGCCTTTAAGGGAGGTAGCCAACCAAGTCACAAGCCTACCCTGCACTAGGTGAAAGTAATAAAAATGCCACCCCCAGCAGCATATTACTTGGACTTGTACAACAACCTACCACCAGCATATGTGCAGGGACATGTTCATACTCGGATCACTAAACAAGCACCTCAAAACAAACCATGAAACTTGATACTTCCCCTCGCCCCTATCCTCAACCATTCATCAAGGTCAAAGAGAAGTCCCTCATTGTAGAAGCAAGAACCACACTGGCATGCTTGCATTCAGGACACCATCTTGTATTAAAACTGTATCAACGCTGAATAGGCTTAGCTACAGAATCAAACTAACCTAAATGCAGTCACCACACAGAAGATGCTGAATACCCCGCACTACAATACCCCATACTAACAGTCCCCCCATAAAACAACACAATACTTCTTCCCTGAGTAACCTATGAGCCCACCCAATGTCAATACCCAGTTACCTAGGAGCCATGGGTCTCTTGCAAGAGACCTTGAGCAACGGATTGATTGATTACAAATTGAGTAGTCATGTAGGATGGGATGCAAGTAGGTCTCCACCCAATATATGGTTTGATAAATTGTTGAGTGATACAAGTTGGGGTGTCGATATGGTTGGTTGTATGTAGATGTGTGCAGTGTATGTTGGTTTCTGTATTTGTGTTTGAATGATGATTATTTCAACTGTAGTGTCTGTGTGATTGTATAATATTGGAAAAAAATGGCATGCAGTTGTGTATGTATTGGAAGTTCACCATTGAGTTCTCTATTCTTTGATTAGTTTAGTATGTAAAGGCTGGTAGTGTTCTGTGTTGAGAGTTGCATTTCTTGTGTGTGTTTGTGTAAGACCTACTGCAGCTCTGTTGTTTCTTTATGAGTTTATTAATAATTATTAGTAATAAGCCTTTGTTTTGAGTGAATGGTAGTGGGGTGTGTGGGGAAGAAATGGGTGGGAGTGGATTTATGTCTTTTGATTTTGGCTACCTCCCTTGTAAAAGGAAAAAGCCCCTTGGTGTGTGTGGTGGGTGTGAGATGTATATACATATGCAAACATACATATACCAAATGCTTTTCCCCCTTATAAGGGAGGTAGCAAAAAAACAAAAGCATAAAAACCACTCCCACCCATTCCATCCCTATCACACTCCACCCTTTTCCCTCCCTCTTATCTTTGCACCTTCTGGATGATGGGTCATCCCTGCATCTTGACCACTGCCCTGTGTCAGAAGCAATGTCACAAGACACAGCACATCCACAGCAAGGCCGCTTCATTAAATCAGTGACTCCCCTCTCTGTCCCCTCATGCAGAAAAGGAGAAGATGGGGAGAATTTCCTTTGGGGTGTGTCAAATTTTTCTCATACATACTTTCTCACCCCCATCCACCACCCATTCCACTTCATGCATCACATCATCCATATACAACCATTTTCCATTTTATATATATATATATATATATATATATATATATATATATATATATATATATATATATATATATATATATATATATATATATATATATATATGTGTATATATATATAGTATACATATATGTCTATATATGTAGTATACATATGTGTATATATACAGTATACATATATGTGTATATATATATATAATATATATATATATATATATAATATATATACCTATATAATATATATACCTATATAATATATATACCTATATATATATATACCTATATAATATATATACCTATATAATATATATACCTATATAATATATATACCTATATAATATATATACCTATATAATATATATATATATATATATATATATATATATATATATATATATATATATAATATATATATATGTATATATTTGTTGTTGTTGTCAGCATGTACTCGTATCCGAATATTATCCCAGTTGAAGGTTGAAGAAAGGAGGGGGTCATAATAGATTAGTTATTGTTAGGTTGGTGAGCCTTCTTATGGCTCGTAAGACCAATTCATGCCCTGAATAGTTGAGGGCATTGATTGCACTGAATCATTGGAGGTGGTTGTGGTTGACTTCTTCTTTCTGCCTGTTGCTGTCGTTTAGCTACCAGGTTGGCTCTTCCATTCTCTTCAAAGAGGTCCATGCTCACTTTAATTTTGCTTTTCCACTCATTCCTGTCATTCGCTAAAGCTTTGAAGGTGTTTGGGTCAATGTTAGCTTCCTTGAGGGATTTCTTGAGTTGGTCTTTAAATCAAAGCATAGGGCAGCCTCTAGGGCAATCTCCTGTACTTAACTCGCTGAAGAGCATTTTCTTTGGTAGTCTTGTGTCCTCCATATGAACCACATGGCCAGACCATCTTAGGCAGTGTTTCATGATCATGGTCTTGATTCTGGTGACGTTGGCTCTTTGAAGGACTGCTGTATTGGACACATTGTCGTTCCATTTGATATTCATTATTGATCTCAGTTTTTTCATATATGTATGTGTGTATATATATGTATGTATGATTGTATTTGTAGTATTTAAGATGCTGGCTGGCCGAGCGAGTATGTCTCTCCAGTTGTGGCAGGAGTTGAGGTGTGACAGCAGTTTGAACCCTGCTGCCATTGGGAAGTTGGACCAAGTCCTTAACAGAGAGATCAGCTTGTTGAGTGTAGTTGGGAAGGCTTATGGGAGGGTCTTGATTGAGAGGATTAGGAGAGGAACAGAGGGAGTAATTGGTGAGGAACAGTGTGGGTTTAGAACAGGTAGGGGTTGCGTAGATCAGATTTTTGTGGTAAGACAGATATGTGAGAAAGCTATAGGAAAAGGTAAGGATTTTTTTTTCTTTCTATGGATTTGGAAAAGGCTTATGACTGTAGAAAGGAAGGCACTGTGGGAGTTATTGCAGATGTATGGGATAGGAGGAAAACTAAGGAGCAGTCAAGAGTTTTTACATGAGTAGTAGAGCTCGTGCTAGGATTAAAAATGGAGAGAGTGAGTGGTTTGAGGTAAAGGTCACCCTGGCTGTTCAATTCATACATGGATGGGGTGGTGTGAGAGGTGAATGCAAGGGTAGTGGGTCGAGGATTAGAGATAGTCAAAGAAGATGGAGAAAAGTGGGAGATAAGCGAGTTGTTGTTTGCTGACGACACTGCGCTTGTAGCAGGATCAGAGGAGGGATTGAGAAAGTTAGTGACAGAGTTTGGGAAGGTGTGTGAAAGAAGGAAGTTGAAGATGAATGTGGGTAAAAGTAAGGTGATGAGATGTACAAGGGGAGAAAGTGGCAGCAGACTGGAAGTGAGTATTAAGGGAGAGAGACTGGAGGAAGTGGATAGTTTTAGATACTTGGGTGCAAACGTGTCAGGAAAGGGAGGAGTGGTGGTGGAGGTAGAATGTGGAATGAGAGTAATAGACATTTGGGAATGGATGCTAAGAGGAGATTAGATGAAGGAGTGATTGTGCCGACATCACTGTATGGGACAGAAACATGGAACATAAGAGAGGAAGAGTTTAAATGTGTTTGAGATGAAATGCGTGAGAAGTATGGTAGGGGTTACAAGGCTGGATAGAGTGAGAAACGAGGAGGTGAGGAGGAGAGCGGAGGTGAAAAGGGAGTTGTGAAATATGGTTGGTGAAAGAGTATCGGGATGTTTTGGACACATGGACAAACGAGTGAAGAAAGATTAGTAAAAGAGGAGTGGAAGGCAGCGGTGGAGGAAGTGAACATGAAGGGGCGAGCAAGGATGAGATGGATTGATGGGGTGAAAGGGGTATTGAGCAATAGGGAATATCTATTGAGGAAGGGAAAAGGCAGAATATAGGGGTGAATGGATAATGATTGTGTATGGATGATGCTGTGATGCATGAGGGGGAGTGGAATATGTATGAGAAATAAATTGACACAGCCTGAAGTGTCTTCTCCTTTTCTGCATGAGGGGATGGAGAGGGGGGGGTCGCCAATTTAATGAAGTGGCCTTGCTGTGGACAAGATGCAGAGATGACCCGTCATCCAGGAGGTGCCAAGATAAGAGGGTGGAGGGGAGTGGAGTGTGTAGGGGATGGAAGTGGTTTTTATGCCTTTGTTTTTTGGCTACCTCCCTTGTAAGGGGGAAAAAAGCCTTTGGTATATGTATGTATGTTTTGTGTTGGAATGTTTTTAGCAGAGGATGTACTAAAACCACTAGACCATGCTCTATATGGGTGAAAAGTCCTTTAAGTAGGTGTGTATGTACTAAAAACGACCAGTCAGGACATCTAAACTTGGAAACAAAAATTTTCCCTCATAGAATGGTATATGAAAATAATAGGAATACAGTTCTTTGTAAAAGCCCTCATACCTGGTCATTGTTCTCACCATGTTACACATGCTTAGCCATCTGAATTCTATGTAGAAAGAACCTTTGCATCATACTGCATAAGCATTAACAACAACCTGCCACCGTTCCTATGCATGTAAAAAAGACAAAACCAACATTGAGACAATCTCCTAGACTCTGCACACTAACTGACTCCCCCAGACACCAGCCCAGCTGAGGAATCTTTCATATGACAAGCAAGCATCACATTGGCACAACTGCATTCAGGCTATCACCCAGCACTGCAACCATACCAACACAAACTAATGACCCCCCCAGATGAAATCGCTACATAGAAGACAGAATATCTCATTCTACACTGTCCCAATCTCACCCTATCCAAGACAACAATAGAATACCTCCATGAATTACCTTGGAAGATTCAAATTCCATACATCATTCTTTGACAGAAATTCCTTCATAATTTACACACCCATACCTCTTATGATATTGTTTATGTAGTAATATCTCCAGTTACAAAGTTGATTTCTTCCTCTCTCTCAGTTTAATTCTTTGCTAAATAAAGTTTTCCAGTCTGCATTTACCATAGAAAATAAGTTTGAAGAAAATAAAGGAGTAACAGGAAGAGAGGTTTTGGAGGATGTAAGATTGGAAGTGTGAGAAGTGTACAGTAAGTCCTCGTTATACCGTACAAATGTGTTCCTGAAAACCTTACCGCAAATTGAAATTACCGTATCCTGAACCCATTATAACATGTAATAATAGGATATGGCAGACCTACCTTGTCCCTGCTCCTTCCTCATCAAAACACGAGCGGATACCGTATCTGTGAATTTTTTGTACCGAAAAAAGAATTGAGGGAAGTAATTACCAAATACCGTAACGGTGAATTTACTGGATAAAAAATTACCATATAAGGAGGACTTACTGTACTTCTGACCTGGTGAGGAGCTGAGAGGGAATCAAAATTGTGGATGGGAGTAGGTGCATGCCTTTGGCTTGGCTACTCCCCTTAACCCCTTTGATAAGATGACGCGTACGTAGGTGTCATGAGGAGCAAGAGGGTACGCGAGGATGCCGATGTCGGTGTCTTGATTATATATATTGTAGTTATACCTGCGTGACCCCCATACTCTGGAAACCGGCTTCATCATATTTTCTATGGTTATCAAAATTCATGGGTGAAAGAAAACGAGCAATACAGCGGTAACTTTATTTTTTATAATGCAAGTATTATGACGCAACATTGCACATCTGGCAGCTAATGCTGCCCGCGAGATTTTGGCCCATATTGAAGGGGTTATAAGGGGAAGAAGCCTTTGGTATATAAACATATGTATATCTCAGGAAAAAAAAATTCAGGAAATGCATAGGCTAATTTAAAGTGAGTCTTCTGGAACGATGGACTTTTGAATAATGAAGTATTGAGAACATTTGGGAGGGATAAGATACCAGATTGGAAGGAAGTGGCTAGTGGAGTCCGTCATTTGTGTTGATACCCATAATGACCTTGGTCTTTTAACCCTAAGCATACGAGGACACTGGCTGCCTGACTACTTGTTGTAGTTGTAGCTGAGTTTTTATAAGAGTAGTAGAGCCTGGGTTAGAATGAGTAATGGAGAGAGAGTGGTTTAAGGTAAAGGTGGCGACTTCACAGGGATGTGTCATGTCACCATGGTTGTTCAATATATACATGGATGGGATGATGCAAGAGGTAAGTGCAAGGATAATGGGTTGGTGATAGATGTTTAACCTCTTCAGTACAAGCCAAAATCTCGCTGGCAGCATTAGCTGCCAGATGTACGATGTATCGTAATAATACTCGCATCATAAAATATAGTCACCGCTTATATCGATAACCATAGAAAATGTGATGAAGACAGTTTAGAGAGTATGTCATTACGGAGGGGCAACTACAATAAATATAATCAAGACGCCTATATGGCAGCCTTGCGTATCCACTTGCTCCTCATGCCACTTACGTATGTGGCACCGTATGGAAGGGGTTAAAGAAAATGGAGAATTATAGGAGATAAGCCAGTTGTTTGCTGATGACCCTGCAATTGTAGCTAGATCAGAGGAGTGATTAAGGAATTTAGTGATGGAGTTTGGGAAGGTGTGTGAAAGAAGGAAGTTGAAGATAAATGTGGGTAAAAGTAAGATATGATGCTGTGATGCATGAGGGGGAGTGGGTGGGAGATGGGGGGGTGAGGGAATATGTATGAGAAATAAATTGACACAGCCCAAAGGAATTTCTCCCTGTCTTCTCGTTTTCTGCATGAGGGGACGGGGGTTGCCGATTTAATGAAGTGGTCTTGCTGTGGATGTGCTGTGTCTTACGACACTGCTTGTAACCCAGGGCAGTGGATGAGATGCAGTGATGACCTGTCATCCAGAAGGTGCCTAGATAAGAGGGAGGGAAGAGGGGAGTGGAGTATATTTGGAATGGAATAGGTGGGAGTGGTTTTTATGCCTTTGTTTTTTTGGCTAACTCCCTTATAAGAGGGAAAAAGCCTTTGGTATATGTATGTATGTAAAGGTAAGGTGATGAGATGTACAAGGGTAGAGGATGGCAGCAAATTGGAAGTGAGTATTAAGGGAGAGAGACTGGAGGAAGTGGTTAGGTTTAGATATTTTGGTACGAATGTGGCAGAAAAGGGAGGAGTGGTGGTGGAGATAGAATGTAGATCAAGAGAAGCAAGTAAATGCATTGGATGATTAAAAAGTGTAATGAGAAATAGACATTTGGGAATGGGTGCTAAGAAGGGGTGATTGTGCTGACAGTACAGTATGGGGCAGAAATGTGGAATATATGAGAGATAGAATTTAAATGTGTTTGAGATGAAATTCCCCAAAGCCCCCTTCACCCCATCCATCCACCTCATCCTAGGACGTCCCCTCATGTTCACTCCCTCCACATCTGCTTTCCATACCTCTTTTACTAGTCTTTCTTCACTCATTCTTTCCATGTGTCCAAACCATCCTAATATTCTTTCATCAACCCTATCTCCCAAATCCTTGTTCACCCCTGTTCTCCTCCTCCCCTCCTCATGTCTCCAGCCTAGTAACCCCCACCATACTTCTCAGACACCTCATCTCAAACACATTCAAACTCCTTCTCTCTTCTTCTCTTATGTTCCACGTTTCTGCCCCATACAGTGCTGTTGGCACAATCACTCCTTCATACAGTCTCCTCTTCGCATCCATTCCCAAATGTCTATTCCTCATTACACTCTTTAATCCACCAAGGCATTTACTCGCTTCTCTCAATCTACATTCTACCTCCACCTTCACTCCACCTTTTCCTGCTACATTTGCACCCAAGTATCTAAAACTTGCAGCAGAGCTGCATCACTTACACAGCAACCCTACCTTCTCGTCATCATGTGTGGAAAATGGAGAAGAGAGGGAGGCATCCCTTTGGGCTGCTTCAAAATACCACTCATACAACCAAGAGATGAGTCATAGGGGTAGTTAAGGAGAGTGGGAGAAGGGAAGGATGATGAATAGCAAAAATGATCAGCATTCTTCTGTGGGTGGAGATAAGCATGTCATCAAAGAATATTGTAAAATTTTCATTATGGTGTTATTAAGGTCTAAAAAATATTGACAACATAGAACCTAATGCAGCTGTAATCCATATGGGTCCCACCATAGGGTGTTGAAGAAAAGGTGGAGTCGTTGAAGTTGTTTAGGAGAAGTTTAGAGTAGCAGATAGGAGAGATCAATCAATCCATTGCCCAGGTTCATTCGCACTACAGGATACCTGCAGCCCTTTCGAGGGCGGCCATGGTTACCAGTTCAGCCCATAAATCACTTTTTAAAGAAATTTTATTTTGCTCTCTGGAAGGGATGAGTGTAGGTCATTGTAGTATTAGGTGCTTTGTCTTCTGTGGTGGTTGTGCCTTAAGGGATTTAGAAGTCTATTGCCATGCTGATTGTGTCTTGGTGCCGTTTTAATGTGGGATGGTAACCTGAGTAGAGGTGTGTTAGTGCAGTTTCTTGTGAATAATTTCTCTGAGCTAATTTCAGAGGGAGTTTCACGGTAATTGCAGTGTTTATTTTAGGAGACAGGTAGTATGTATCCATGTATTGCATTGCAGGGCATTAGGGGCAGGTTGGTTTAGATCTTTGAGGAGAATACTGCTGGTGTAGTTTTTGGACTATAATTTTGTGATTATGGGGTAGAATGGGTGCTCTATTTGTATTGTTTTTGTGCTGCTACTTTGTGTTTGTGTAAAATGTTACATATACCAAAGGCTTTTTCCCCCTTATAAGGGAGGTAGCCAAAAACAATGGCATAAAAACCACTCCCATCCATTCCATCCCTATCACACTCCACACCCCTCCACCCTTTTCACTCCCTCTTATCTTGGCACCTCCTGGATGACGGGTCATCCCAGCATCTCACCCACTGCCCAGGGTCAGAAGTAGCGTCACAAGATACAGCACATCCACAGCAAGGCAGTTTCATTAAATCAGTGACCCCCCCTCTATGTCCCGACATGCAGAAAAGGAGAAGACGGGGAGAAATCCCTTCGGGCTGTGTCAAATTATTTCTCATACATACTCCTTCACCCCCCCCATCCCACAGCCATTTCACCTCATGCATTACAGCATTATCCATACACAACCATTCTCCATTCACCTCCATCTTCTGTCCTCTCCTGTCCTTCCTCAACAGACATTCCCCTCTTTCCCAAAACCCCTTTTATCCCATCCATCCATTTCATCCCTGGTAGCCCCCTCATGTTCAGTCCTTCCACCTTTGCCGTCCACACCTCTTTTACTAGTCTTTCTTCACTCATTCTTTCCATGTGTCCAAACCATCCCAGTACTCTTTCATCAACCCTGTCTCCCAACTCCCTTTCCACTCCCGTTCTTCTCCCCTCCTCATTTCTCACTGTCGAGCCTAGTGACCCCTATCATACTTGTCAGACACATCTCAGACATTCAAACTCTCTTCCACTCATATTCCACTCATATTCCATGTTTCTGTCCCATACAGTGCTGTCAGCACAATCACTCCTTCATACAATCACCTCTTAGCATCCATTACCAAATGTCTATTTCTCATTACAGTTTTTAAACCCCAAAGCATTTACTCTCTTCTCTCAATCTACATTCTACCTCCACCATCACTCCTCCCTTTCCTGCCACATTTGCACCCAAGTATCAAAAACTATCCACTTCCTCTAGTCTCTCTCCCTTAATACTCACTTCCAGTCTGCTGCCACTTTCTCCCCTTGTACATCTCATCACCTAACTTTTACCCACATTTATCTTCAACTTCCTTCTTTCACACACCTTCCCAAACTCTGTCACTAACTTCCTGAATCCCGCTGATCCTGCTACAAGTGCAGTGTTGTCCGCAAACAACAGGTGGCTTATCTCCCACTTTTCTCCATTTTCTTTAACCGTCACCAATACCTGACCCACTACCCTTGTATTTACCTCTCGCATCACCCCATCCATGTATAAATTGAACAGCCAGGGTGACATAACACATCCCTGATGAAATTCCACCTTTACCTCAAACCACTCGCTTTCTTCATTTCCAATCCTGACACACACTCTACTACTCTTGTAAAATCTCTTGACAGCTCCTAAAGGCTTTCCCCCTATCCCATATATCTGCAGTACCTCCCACAGTGCCTTCCTGTCTACCCTGCCATAAGTCTTTTCCAAATCCATAAAAGCCCATAAGGGATCCTTACTTTTTCCTATAGGTTTCTCTCTTACCACAAAAATCTGATCTACATAATCCCTACCTGTCCTAAACCCACACTGTTCCTCACCAATTACTCCCTCTGTTCCTCTCCTAATCCTCTCAATCAAGACCCTCCCATAAGCCTTCCCAACTACACTTAACAAGCTAATCCCTCTGAAACTACACACTCACACTTGTCCCCTTTTCCCTTGTAAAGTGGAACTGTACAGGCACTCCTCCAGTCCTCTGGCACTCAACCCTTTCTTAAACAAACATTAAATAACCTCACCAGCCAGTCCACCATCACTGTACCTCCTTTTTTCAGACATTCTGCATGACATCCATCCAGCCCAGGTGCCTTACCTGCTCTCATCATCTTTCTTTGTGCTTCCCACTGCAACTATCTTTCCCTCCCTATCCTCTTCCTTATTTAGCCACCCTTTAAATACTCTGCCCATCTTCCTCGTACTGTTGTAGTTTCACATTTGAGTGTTATTCACATTTTTATATGGTGATAGGTACATTTTGCTCATTGGGATTATCACAATGATGATTGTTCATGGCTCACTCAAGATCGTTATATGAACTTTTCTTAATGGGGGTGTTTTGCTTTGAGCTTCAAAGTATGAGACTTATAATTTGAATGGAACCTACCAGTGCGTTTACCCTAATATGAGGCCAGGTAGGATATGTGTTACCTGCCATTGGCTATGGTAGGCTATACAGCAATAACTGCCCCAGATGCAGTCATGTGGCTGTTACCAGTTACCTGGGAGCCATGGATCTCTCGCAGGGGACTTGGGGCAACAGACAAATTGATGACAACTGCTCTCCAAATCCTGTACCTGCTACTGTTCTAAGTGTGAATGTAGTAGTTTCAGAGGGATTAGCTTTTTAAGTGTAGTTGGGAAGGCTTATGGGAGGATCTTGATTGAGAGGATTAGGAGAGGAACAGAGGGAGTAATTGGTGAGGAACAGTGTGGATTTAGGATGGGTAGAGGTTGTGTAGATCAGATTTTTGTGGTAAGACAGACATGTGAGAAAGCTATAGGAAAGGGGAAGGATGTTTTTTTTGCTTTCATGGACCTGGAAAAGGTTTACGACAGGGTAGACAGAAAGGCACTGTAGGAGGTTTTGCGGATATACAGGATAGGAGGAAGGCTTCTAGGAGCTGTCAAGAGTTTTTATGAGAGTAATAGAGCTTGTGTCAGGATTAGAAATGGAGAGAGTGAGTGGTTCGAGGTAAAGGTGGGACTTCGTCAAGGATGCGCTATGTCACCCTGGCTGTTCAACTTGTACATGGATGAGTTAGTGCGAGAGGTAAATGCAAGGGTAGTGGGTCAGGGATTGGAGATGGTTAAAGAAAATGGAGAAAAGTGGGAGGTGAGCCAGCTGTTGTTTGCGGACGACACTGCACTTGTGGCAGGATCAGAGGAGGGATTGAGGAAGTTAGTGACAGAGTTTGGGAGAGTGTGTGATAGAAGAAAGCTGAAGATAAATGTGGGTAAAAGTAAGGTGATGAGATGTACAATGGGTGAAAGTGGCAGTAATCTGGAAGTGAGCATTAAGGGAGAGCCACTGGAGGAAGTGGATAGTTTTAGATACTTGGGTGCAAATGTGGCAGGAAAAGGTGGAGTGAAAGTGGAGGTAGAATGTAGATTGAGAGAAGCGAGTAAATGCCTTGGTGGATTGAAGAGTGTAATGAGGAATAGACATTTGGGAATGGATGCTAAGAGGAGACTGTATGAAGGGGTGATTGTGCCAACAGCACTGTATGGGGCAGAAACATGGAACATAAGAGAGGAAGAGAGAAGGAGTTTGAATGTGTTTGAGATGAGGTGTCTGAAAAATATGATGGGGGTTACCAGGCTGGATAGAGTGAGAAATGAGTAGGTGAGGAGGAGAACAGGGGTGGAAAGGGGGTTGGGAGATGGGGTTGATGAAAGAGTATTAGGATGGTTTGGACACATGGAAAGAATGAGTGAAGAAAGACTAGTAAAAGAGGAAGGCAGATGTGGAGGGAGTGAACATGAGGGGGCGTCCTAGGATGAGGTGGATGGATGGGGTGAAGGGGGTTTGGGGAAGAGGGGAATGTCTGTTGAGGAAGGACAGGAGAGGACAGAAGACAGGGGTGAATGGAGAATGGTTGTATATGGATGATGATGTGATGCATAGGGTGGAATGGGCGGCGGGATGGGGGGTGAGGTAGTATGTGTGAGCAAATTTTGACGCAGCCCGAAGGGATTTCTCTCCGTCTTCTCCTTTATGCATGGGGGGCCTTGCTGTGGATGTGCTGTGTCTTGCGACACTGCTTCTGACCCAGGGCAGTGGACAAGGTGCAGGGATGACCCGTCATCCAGGAGGTGCTAAGATGAGAGGGAGGGTGGAGTGTATTCAGGGATGGAATGGGTGGGAATGATTTTATGCCTTTTCCTTTTTGGCTACCTCCCTTGTAAGGGGGAAAAAGCCTTGGTATATGTATGTATGTTTTGAAGTCTCAAATGTGGGGAGTGAAGGTCAGGAGCATCGTATGCAAGATCTAGTATTTTAGGGTTTTTGTTCAGTATGAGAGGCTTACTTGTCCCTTGTAATACCCTTGACACCTTTCACCCTACTACACTTACCCTCTTCAATATAAGTCAACTTCTTGCAGGCAGCATCATCTGCCTGATGTACGATGATTCCCTTCTGAATATTAATGCCATACCCTATACCAAAGGCTTTTTCCCCCTTACAATGGAGGTAGACAAAAAAAAAATGGCATAGAAACCACTCCCACTCATTCCATCTCCAGCATACTCCACTCCCATTCACCACCCCTCCCTCCCTCTTTTCTTGGCTCCCCCTAGATGACAGGTCATCCCTGCATCTCTCCCACTGCTCCTTATAAGCTTTAAATAATTATTGTATCCTCTTTTGTGTGTGGTCCACACTACTACTGCACATTCTACTTAATAACCACAGAAAACGTGATCAAGCCAGTTCACAGAATATAGGGGTCACTCAGGTACAATTACAAAATCAATATAATCAAGATGCGAACACAGACATCCTCATGTATCCACTTGTGCCTCGTGACTCCTACATAGGCATTATCATATGGAAGGGGTTAATAGAATGATCCCTCTTAACTTGTATGGTGCCGGGCGAATATTGTATATATTAACCCCCACCACCACCAAAAACAACACCACCACCACCACCACCACCACCACCACACCACCTAAAACACCACCACCACCACCACCACACCACCTACAACACCACCACCACCTAAAACACCACCACACCACCACCACCACACCACCACAACCACACCACCACCACCACCCCACCACCACCACCCCACCACCACCACCGCCACCACCCAACACCACCCCACCCCACCCCACCCCACCCCACCCCACCCCACCCCACATTCATAACTTCCCATGTATAGTGGAATTTTACTTACATTCCTCCAGTCCACTAGTACACTTCTTTCTAGAGGCACACATTAAATAATCCCAGCAGCCATTTCATTACAACAACTACACCCATTATCTGGCAGCTCATATGACAACATTGAACCTAGGTGTCTTATTAGCTTTCATATCTTTTACTGTTTTACATACACACACACACATGTACACATTCTACATCAGTAATGATTATGCTCCTACTGGGTCAAAAATATTATATTATTCAAGTTATGAAATATTGTGGTTGGAGGTATAAAGAAAAAAGAAGAAAAGTGAAACAAAAGATAAATGAGGTAAAAATGAGAGCAGATGTTAAATGGGGAAGGAGTGTGACAGAATATATTGAAAGCAATGAAAAGATGTTTTGGAAGAAAATTAAGATAGAGAAGAAAAGGTGAAAGGCACTAATGGAGAGATTAAAAGAGATGGTAAGGGGAAGATGGGTGGAGTGATTTTAGAGAGCTGTTGAATGTGGAGGATAGGGAGGGATTGGTGGGGGAAAAATGATGGAGAAATAAGAAAAGATGAAGTACAAGTAGCTCTGAAAATGGTTAGAGCAGGTAAGGTACATGTGTTAGATCATTGTTATGTGGAGTGCCTGAAGAAGGAAGGTACAGTAATAGTGGACTGGCTAGTGAGGTGTAATTGTGTCTAAGGTAGGTGAAGTGCCAGAGGACTGGAAGAGTACCTGTATAGTTTCACTCCAGAGGGGAAAAGGGGACAAGTGTGTGTAGTAGTTTCAGAGGGATCAGTTTGTTGAGTTAAGTTGGGAAGGCGTATGAGAGGATTTTAATTTAGAGGATTAGGAGAGGAACAGAGAATAATTGGTGAGGAACTGTGTGGGTTTAGGAAAGGCAGGGGTTGTGTGGATCAGATTTTTGTGGTAAAATAGATGTGTGGAAAAAGTTAATGCTGACATAGACAGGAAGGCACTGTAGGAGGTTTTGCAGATACATGGGATTGGGGAAATGTTAAGGGCAGTCAAGAGTTTTTACGAGAATATTAGAGCCTGTGTTAGAATGGAAAATGGAGGGAGGGAGTGGTTTGGGGTAAATGTAGGACTGCAACAGGGATATGTCATGTTGTCATGGCTGTTCAATATGTATAAGGATGGTATGATGCATTAGGTAAAGACAAAGGTAATGGGCAGGGGACTAGAGATGGTTAAAGAAAATTGAGAGAAGTGGGAGGTGAGCCAGTTGTTGTTTGCTGACAACACTGCTCTTGTGGCAGGATCAGTGGGGGTTTAAGAGAGTTACTGATGGAGTTTGGGGCAATATGTGATAGGAGAATGTTGAAGGTAGACGTGGGTTGAAACAGGTTGGTGGCATGTATAAGGGAAGAGGATGGCAGTGAGTTGGAAGTAAGTCAAAGGAGAGAGACTGGAGGAAGTGGATAGCTTCAGGTATTTGGGATTGCATGTGGCAGGAAAGGAAGTGGAAGAAGTAAATTGTAGATTGAGAGAAGATTAAAAATTGTCATGAGAAATTGGCACCAGGGAATGGATGCAAAAAAAAGGTACGAAGAGGTGATTGTGCTGATGGCTTTGTATGAGAGGCAGAGATCTCTGAGAAGAATGGTTGGATAGTGAGAAACAAAGAGGTGAGGAGAATGGGATTGGAAAAGGAGATGGCAGATAGGACTGATGAAAGAGTATTGGGATGGTTTGGAGACATGGAAAGAATGAGTGAAGAAAGATTAGTAAAAGGTGTGGAAGGCAGAGATGGAGGGAGTGAACTTGAAGTTACAACCAAGGATGAGATGATGTATGGGGTGAAGGGCGCATTGAGAAAGAGGGGAATATCTGTTGAGGAAAGAAGGGAGCAGGCAGGAGATAGTGATGAGTGGAGTAACTGTGTATAGATGAAACTGTTATGCAAGGGAGGGAGGGGTGGGTGATGGGGGGTAGGTGTGCATATACATGAATGATATTTTGATGCAGCTGGAAGTGAATTGTCCCTCTCTTCTTTTGTTCTGCATGAGGGGATGGAGATGGGGGAGGGGGTATCATCAATTAAGTGAAATAGACATGCTGTGGATGTACTGTGTCTTGCTATATTGCTTCTGACAGGACAGTGGGCAGGATACAGGGATGACCCATAGTCCATGAGAAGCTAATATGTGAGGGAGGAAAAGATGGTGGAGGGGAGGGAGATGGGTGGGAGTAGGTATGTGCCGCTGACTTGGCTATCTCCCTTGCAAGGGGGAAAAAGCTCTTGATATATTGATAGATAGGAACTGAATGTTTGTCGATAAGTAGCAGAAATGCCCCCAGTCTATCAATGTTGCCAAAGCCTGTCACTGTGCAAGGGGTTTATCCCTTGGCTGAATGTGATTAACTGTTGGCACTTGGAACAAAGGTATGTCATCAGTAGCACTGAAAGGTTCAATTGAGACAAATAACCCTTTGTTGTTTGTGGGTTTCCATTTGAATAAAATTGACAGGTAATAAGAATAAATGTATAAGTTGTCACTATTAATATTAAGGCTGAAAATGAAATACAAAAATAGCTTTTTTTGTAAGGAGGTTTATTGATGTAGATAAATTTTCCTTCCTGTTTATATAAATGTATTCAAACTGAATGTTGAAGCAATCATATTACTATTTGTATTGGTGTTTGTGTTCAGCATCCATGATATTCAATATTATTATTTATTTATCATTTACAGGTAAGTACCTGATAGCCACCACTGGAGGTGCTGTTAGTTCTGGTAAAGGGGAAGTTAAGCAGATTCAACTGACGACCACGCCACCTGATGGGTACACGCAACAGCAAGTTATTGTGCAGACTGCAGGCGACATCCCTAACACCTCCTATACTCAGACACAAGTCATCCTTCCTACACACCATCTCACCAAATATAGGTAAATTCCATGTTCCTGGTATCTTCAATTATGCATTCCCAACCAATGTATGTCATGGTAAAGGTTTTGTTGGGAATACTGGAGTGTTAAAAGTGAGCTCTGTTATACCAGTGCAGTATGTAAAGTTTTTGTTGGGATGTACTGATAAAAGTGAGCTCTTGTTATACCAGTGCCACTTCTCGTGTGTTACAGGAGAACCTCTTAACTTATTTTGTTCCTTCAGCTGAATAAAATCTTTTGGATTAACCAGAATGAAATCCATGGTGTTGGTTGCACTACTTAACAGATCAAGATAATTTTTACTGTATGCATGGAAGTTTCTCTCAGCTGAGTAAAATGATAAGAAGTTAACCATAATAAAGTATTTAAAGGTAAAAGTGCTCATCAATGGTTTTGTCTGTGGCAATAGTAAGCCTAAGCACAAATTGAGATGCAGGCCACACAGGCAACAGAGCACAGAGCAAAGGCAGACTTCCTGTTGCTGTACTGAAGTACTACAGATTGAACTTCTCTCTCACTTGAAGTACCGAGATAAAAAATACATCTAAAAGAGGGGTGTCGAACTCATGATCTGCAGGATGGTATTAAGCGGCCCAGGAGGCGACAAGAAAATGTTCAACTTTACTATAATTGTTATAACTGAGGAAAATGTAACTAAACTGTTGAGACATAACTTACTTTTTATTTATCATTATTATTATTTTTTTTATTAATTTTTATTAATTTTATTTTATTTTTAGCCACTTCAGTACAATGGTGCCATGTGTCATGAGGCACAAGCGGACACGAGGATGCTGGCGTCAGTATCTTGATTTTACATATATATATATATATATATATATATATATATATAATATATATTGTAGTTGTACATGATAAGAGATAAATGAAATTATTGAGTAACATGATGCCTGCCTTTTCTCTGTGCTGTGTCACCTATGTTCATTGCATCTCGGTTTGTGCTTAGCCTAATACATATACTCTTGTATACCAAGGGCATTTTCCCTCTCACAAGGGAGGTAGCCAAAGTCAGAAGATAATTCCACTCTGGCCCATTTCATCCCCACCCACTCCACCCCCATTCACCCCCGGATGATGGATCATCCCTTCATCGTGCCCATTACCATGAATCAGAAGTAGTGCAGCAAGACAGCACATTCAAAGCAAAGCTTCTTCATTTAATTGATGACCCCTCCTTTCCATCCCCTCATGCTGAAAATGAGGTGAAATTCATTTGGTCTGCATCAAAATTTCATTTACACATAACCACTCCCTAACCCCCCCACCCATCCCCTACCCACTCCCTTTCATGCATCACATCATCATCCATATACAACCATTCTCCACTCACCCCTATCTTGTCTTCTCCTTTACTTCCTCAACAGACCTCTCTCTTTCTCAATGCCCCATTTACCCCATCCATCCATCTCATCCTCGTTTGCCCGTTCTTGTTCACTCCATCCACCTCTGCCTTTCGCACGACTTTTATTAATCTATCTTCACTCATTTTTTCATGTGTCCAAACCATCCTAATACTCTTTCAACCCTATCTCCCAACTCCTTTTCCAACCTTGCTCTCCTCACTTCCTCGTTTCTCACTTAAATCCAGCTTAGTAACTCCTACCATTTCTCAGACATTTCATCTTGCACAAATTTAAATTCTTCCTTTCTTCCTATCGTATGTTCTATGTTTCTGCCCATATTAAAATCAAGCAAAACATCATTAACCAGTCTTGCATGCTATCCATCATATCCAATCTGATGGAAAGATCAGTCACAAAAAGATCTGGACAGAGTATATGAGTGGGAAATTATTTTCATTATGAAGTACAATCAGTCAGTCTCTTCCCTCAGGTCTCTTGCAGTAGTCCCAGAGTTTAAATAATCATCAACAGCCACTGGATAGGCCTACAGATCACCCACCCAAAGAAGAAATATTGTGTTGTCTGGGGATGGTGGAGGGTACTGTTAGATGTGTTCAGTGTCCTTTGTAAAGAAATGAAAGATATTGGAAATGGGAGTAAAAGTAGGCTATCAAATCTTTATAGAACACGTATATACACATACCATAGGCTTTTCCTTCTTACAGGGGAGGTTGCCAAAGTCAAAAGGCATAATTCCACTCCCATCCACCTTGTCCTCACCCACTCCACTCCCTCTTTTCTTGGCTCGTGGATGATGGGTCAGCCCAACATCTTAGCCATTGCCCTGGGTCAGAAGCATTGCAGCAAGATGCAGCAGATCCACAGCTAAGGCCACTTCATTTAATTTAGTCTGCCCCCTCATGACCCTTTATACGAGGGAGAGTAAAAAATTACCCGCACTTTCACCATAACATATTGTCACACTGCATTCTGCACATGCAAGCAGTTGGTAGTGTTGTGGTCACATGATTGAAGTTTGAGCCTCATTGCACCATTTTGCCTTCTGTCTTTACAGTCTAAACATGGCCGTTGCACTAGCAGTATGCACCAAGGAAGAACAAAGAGCAGTGACAGAATTTCACTGGTTGTAAGGTGTGTCAAGGGCTGAAATTCATTGGAAGCTTTTAGCACAATACAGAGACAGTGCACTACCATGTAGAAGTGTGTACAAGTGGATCAAGAAGTTTAAAAGTGCCCAGACGAACATGATGTGCTTGTCCAGCCCCTTTAAATTTCTTGACCCACTCATCTACACTTCTATGTGATAATGCACTGTCCCTGTATTGTGCTAAAAGCTTCCAGTGAATTTCAGCCCCTGACACACCTGACCAAAGAAATCAAATCACTGCTCTTTATTCATTCTTGGTGCTTACTGCTAGTGAAGCAGCCATATTTACACCATAAAGATCTTGTGACCACGACAGTACCAACTATAAACATGCATGCACAGAACACAGTGACAATAATAAAGATATGTTATGGTGAAAGTGTGGATAATTCTTTACTCTCCCTCATAGAATAAGTAGTGATTTAATTGCAAAAGTAAAGCAAGAGAAAGACTGGAGTGATTGTATTGGAAATTTTGTCATACATACATACATATATATAGCAAAGGCCCCCCCCCCTTATAAGGGAGGTAGCCAAAAAACAAATGCATAAAAACCACTCCTATCCATTTCATCCCTAACATACTCCACTCCCTTCCATCCTCTTATCTTGGCACCTGGATGATGGGTCATCCCTACATCTTGCCCACTGCCCTGGGTCAGAAGCAGTGTCGCAAGACACAGCACATCCACAGCAAGGCAGTTTCACTAAATCAGTGACCCCCCCCTCTCTCTCTCTGTCCCCACATGCAGAAAAGGAGAAGATGGGGAGAAATCCCCTCAGGCTGCATCAATTTATTTCTCACACATACTCCCTCACCCCCCATCCGCTACCCACTCCACCTCATGTATCACAGCATCATCCATACACAACCATACACTCCATTCACCCTAATCTTCTGTCCTTTCCTGTCTTTCCTCAACAGACATTCCCCTCTTTCCCAATACCCCTTTTACCCCATCCATCCATCTTATCTTAGGTTGACCCTCATGTTCACTCCCTCCACCTCTGCTGTCCATACCTCTTACTAATCTTTCTTCACTCATTCTTTCCATGTGTCCAAACCATCCCAATACTCTTTCATCAAACCTATCTCCAAACTCCCTTTCCACTCCTGTTCTCCTCCTTGCCTCCTCTTTTCTCACTCTATGCAGTTTAGTAACCCTTATCACACTCCTCAGACACCTCATCTCAAACACATTCAAACTCCTCTCTTCCTCTTTTATGTTCCATGTTTCTGCCCCATACAGTGCGGTCAGCACAATCACTCCTTCATACAGTCTCCTTTTAGCATCCATTCCCAAATGCCTAATTCTCTTTACTTTTTAATCCCCCAAGGCATTTACTCTTCTCTCAAACTACATTCAACCTCCACCCCCCACTCCTCCCTTACCTGCCACATTGGCACCCAAGTATCTAAAACTATCCACTTCTTCCAGTCTCTCTCCCTTAATACTCACTTTGTCTGCTGCCACTTTTTCCCCTTGTACATTTCATCACCTTACTTTTATCCACATTTATCTTCAACTTTCTTCTTTCGCACACCTTCCCAAACTCTGTCACCAATTTCCTCAAACCCTCCTCAGATCCTGCTACAAGCGTTTTGTCAGCAGCAAACAACAGCTGGCTAATCTCCCACTTTTCTTCATATTCTTTAACTATCTCCAATCCCTGACCACCTTTGCATTTACCTCTTGCACAACCATGAAGAAGAAAATGAAGAAGAAAAAGCAGGAAAAAAAAGAAGAGATCACAGGAGAAATTTATACAAAGAGGATGCAGAGTAGCATTCCACTGCATTGACGGACGTGTTGATGATGATTATCGAAAACCTGATTCACCCTAGACTGAAATAGGCTGCAGTGATGTGGTTGCCACAAGAAAAAAAAAATTATGAAGAAGATTCAGAAATTTCAGAGTACCAGCCACAAAAATGGTTCAAGATCTTACTGATGAGTCATGTGAAAGGAGACTGAATATTCAGAGGCTGCCATGTTACAGGAGAGAAGAAAAGGGGTGATCTAATGGAGGTGTTTAGAGCCATGAAAGGTGTGGTCATGTTTGATTTTGATAAAGACCTTTTTGTGTGGGAACAGAAGAGAGCCAGAGGACATAAGGTGAAATTAAAAAGAATTGTTGATGTTTGAATGGCATTAAGAAATAGTTTTCTGTACAGGATTATTTATTCACGAATAGTTTGGATGAGGGAATATTTAGTCAAATGATATGAGGCAGTCTAAGGTTAGAAATGACTATTGGGAATATAGAGACAACCTATAAGCATAGCTCTTACACTGTATATTATAATTAAGTAATTGTGTATAGTTGGAGAGTGTATGTATATAAATTTGGCATTCAAGGTTTTTTAGTTAAAGAATTTCAATATCATAGCATGTAAAGAGGAAGCTAGAGTAAGAATTTCTCAAACATTATATTGTGAATTGGTATGTTATAACACATTTGTAAAAGTTCACTATAAACCCACTATCGGAGAAATAATAACGGAAAGTACAGGGAAACTGTATATTTCAACTACTATCTGTATTCCTCTTCAGCAGAATGCTGCTGAAGAGGACTACAGACAGTAGTCGAAATATAGTTTCCCTGTACTTTCTGTTATTATTTCTCCGATAGTGGGTTTATAGTGGACCATTATATTGTGAATTGAAGACTAATTTGTTTGTTTTTCTTTTCAGTGGTGGGTATATGGCAGTGAATGGGGAGGTGGTGAAGTGTGTGACAACAACAGGGGGAAACACAAGCAGTAGTGGGGGAGTGGTGGCTAGCACAAGTGGGGCACCACCTACTGTGGTAGTAGGTACAGTATCTGCCCCTCCTCCAAGTACTGAATATGTTGAAGAGGTGGTAGAGGCCCAAGGTGTTGTCATGGCCACAGGGCAGTCCCACACCTCTCTTGAGCCGCCCTTAAAAAGAGTGAAAGCTGAGGTAATGGACCCCTCAGATTATACTTATGAACAAGAGAATGAATAACTAGATGTAGACTATGACAGGTATTTTAGCAGAAATAGCTGTTCCTTCCCTAATGAGAACTTGAGAAATTGGCCATGACTTCGAGACCAGAGGTAGACTGGTGGAGTATTCCTGCCTAAGTCATTTGTATAAAGCAGCCTACTGACAACAGATGTGTAATGGTATCTTGACTACGTTTGAACTGTGTATGTATGCAGATTGGTGTTCACTTACACGGCCACAAATACATGCAAGCAGACTGGCAGCGAGGTGTGACAGACCACTTTTGGTGCTACAAGGTGAAGCTGCCTTTGAGTGCAGGAGTGGCAGGTTGAGCCGCCTCTCACCAGGTTGCAGCATCGGAAAGTATTACATGGTTGCACGCTCGGGCGGTGGACTTGACGGACTGATACCAAGTACCTGAAAGGTGTGAATTGAGACGTAAGCAGTGTATGGCAACCCTCTCTTCCCCAGCACAGGGCACTACTACAATGTAAGTTCTCGGTGCACCAGCTTGAGCCAGACAGTTGGTGATAGTTCTGACTGTAGATGTTGCTCATGCATCTTGTCCTCAGAACCCATGTGGCTAGACGATGATCCTGTGATGCGACACCGGTAGTGAGTGAGAGCGCCCATGCCAGAAGGGGTGGCAACAGTCCTGTGGTGTTGTATTGCCGCAGTGGGCTGTCGATGGTTTGCGACACTTTAAAAAGTAATTTTTTGAAACAAATGAAAGTAGGATTGCCAGACCTACTTCCTCAAGTACATTTTGTGTGTCTTAAGTGTAATGTTAAGAAAATGAAATGAGATTTATATGAGAAAGTGTTCCTTGTGAATGTTTACTGTATAGAACTGCAAGAATGCATAGTTAGATGAAAGCAGTACTACATACATGTCAACTTATTTTTTTGTAAAGTTTGTTGGTGGGGCAAACTCCCACCCGGCCTCACGTCACACAGGTGTGAATGGAAGAAAATCTTATTATTTTTCTCCTCTAGTGCAGTACAAGTTTTTAAGTGATGTATAGTATTCTTTTGTGTAACTATAGAGCAGTAGATTCTAGAAGCCATGCAGTCTCCGTGCTTTTCCTAGCAGTTACTTCAAATCAGTTCGTCTCTGACTAAGCAAGTGCTGGCAGCAGTTGGCTTGGCAGTCCCCTTAACCCCAGGTGAAAAAATAAACAAAAAAAACAAACAAACAAACAAACAAAAAACAAAAAAAAAACTTAAAAAACAAAAAAAAAAGAGAAAAAGGAGTAAAATATGAAAAACAGGTGAAACAATGGGATGATGCCTCGTCAGAAGGCACTCTTCCCGCCTGGTAGTGTGCACTCGTCAAGTAGGGCACACTCATCATCAGCCTTGGTTTTGTGCAACCATGTGAGTCTGTCCTAGTTCTATTGTCATGCTATGTTTGCTTGTAGCTGTCTACACAGAACCACTTTTTTCCTATTTGAGTGCTAATGTCAGTTTCCCTCGGGCTGAAGGGAGTGTTGAACCAAAGCGCTGCTGGGTTGGGTCGTCAGCTGTCCCATAGGGAGTTAGGGGGTCAACACACCAACACACCAGGCCAGGCTCACTTTGCTTGTTTTCAACAACTTCTTTTAACCCCTCTATTATATGTGAATAGTTATTTTTCCAGTGTTGGTATGAATTTACCAAATGTTAGATTTGCCTCGGTCAAAAACGAGGTTGCCACTCTGCCTGCATTGGGATTTGTAGAAATCAAACCCTAGTCTTTCCCCATGTGGCGGATGTAATAGCCATTGAAGGCAAAAAAGAAAGAAAAAAAAACTTTTGTTTTTTTGTTTTGTTTTGTTTTGAATGCTTTGTCAGATACATTTGCACATGCAATGCTGGAAGAGATTGCTGACCCTTTTGCAAACTGCTCTTGAAATGAGTAAACACAGGCTCAGCATCTGTGAAAGAGTCTTTTGTTTCCACCTTTTTTCTGCCTGTCTTCATTGCCCCCAGCATAGTACTTTCTGTTTCCCCCCAGCCTTGCCTAGTCTCTACCCTCACCCTTGTCCTCACCCTGATGGCCTTCCCGTGGATTGCCAGGCTGATCTTTGTTGATTATCCCAAATTCTTTGCTTTCCTTTTGGTTCATCCCTGATATTCAGGGCTAAGCGCATCCTTCACCTTCTCCTTGGTAAAAAAGAAAAATATTGAAAAAAATATTGAAAAAAAAAAAAAAAATTAATATGTACAACTTGTAGAGCAGAGTGAAATAAAACCTATTAACAAATTACAAAATAGGCATTTTATTTCATCATTGTTCTTATCCAGTTACAGGAACTGCCAAAGTCAGAAGCAGAAGCACCTCTGCTTTTACACTAATCTCAAAAAGAATTTATCGAGTACCCTGTATGCATTGATATACACAAGTTCCTAGATATGGGCATACCAGCCTAATCTTGAAGCTAAGTAATGAAGAGATGGACACAGAGTACCTTACAATTCCAAGGTTATCGTTTCTGTATTTCAAACCTTTCAACCCGGTGGCATATTTTAGATTTTGTTCTGGCTCACATAATATATTTTTCATAATTGTGGGTTAGCCCCCAGACATGGGGTTTTTGAAACTGACCCACTCTTCCCCTTCAACTTTGTGGAATACTTAATATTATCTTAATTGAGAGGCAACCCTGGATTGAGGGTATTAGTGGAAAAGTTGTAGGAGATTGACCACACGAGTGTTTCTTGTGTAGGGAGTAGGGCATGATAGCCCAAAATTATTATACTAAGTACTGTACTTTTGTCAGTTGTTGGATTAGGAGAAAAAAAAATTGTTAAGATATTGGATTAAGTAGACACCTAAAATGAGGTATGTGCAATTGGTACTTTATTCCAAAGGTTAAGGTTGGATGCCATTTTTTCCTCATTACTTATTACTTTGATTGTAGACCAGTAAATAATTTGGATTTATATTATCAGCTGTATTCATGATAAATAGATGAAGTTATTATATTTGTTTTTGTATGAGAATCACCTTCTGGGGTATTTGGGAACTGGTGGATGATTGTGTTGTTAAAGTTTGAAAAAGAAATTGCAAAAAACGCACTTCAAAGTTTCTTTTCGATTGACCCATTGGCCAACCAGATGGCCATATTTCAGTTTTTTATAGCTGGGAATCATTTGCAGGAGTGATTGAAGGCTCCAGATTGAAGTAATTGATTGGGAAATGAAGAAAAAAATTATTTTAAGTGATCTTTTGAATAATTGTCTTCATATATGTTAATTTTTGTTTTGCTGATGTACAGGAAACTCGATATAATGAAGCCCATCATATAAAGTTTTGGATATAATGAATACCATACTTTTGAATCATCCAGTGATGTAACAAACGTAATTCAAAATATAAGGGAAATGGATAGGAGTGGGATGGGTATAGGAGGGGTGCATTTCATTCCTGTGAATTAAACTTCTGTATTTGGTGAAATACTTTGCTTAGCCGAGTGTGTAGGAGTTTGGTAGGTTAAGTATGCTGCTTACCAAAATTCTCCATGGTGAGGCTTGAACTCCAGTTGAAATACTTGACAGTTTTGTAAGTACAGCCCCAGTTTTTTCTCAGTGCTTTCTCCCTCTGGGGACAAGATTGGGCCAAATTGACCTGATGATTTTGCTCAAAAATCTATTGGTCCCTGTGAGAGTTTTGGGTAATTTTGGTCACTGGCTCCAGTTGGGCCACTGTATCACCCATAAAGCCTCCTGCGCATATCTTTCGGCACAAGGTGCGGGCACTAGAGGTTTAACTTTGGCTGGGCTCCTTATGTACCTCAATGTTCTGTACACATTGTCTCCCTCCAGGGCAAGATTGGGCCAAATCAGCCAATCTGATGATTTTGCTAAAAAATCCAATGGTCCTTGTGAATTTTTGGGTCGATTTAGCCACTATCTCAGCCACAGGTCGAGGGCTATGAGCCCTCCTGCAGATATCACTTGGAGACCAAGACCATTCAGGCCAAAGGTGCAGGTGCTAGAGGTGGAAAGGCAAAAATCCAGCCAGAGCCACAACTTTGCCTGGTCCCATGCACACATCCATATGTTCAGGTTCCTCGCATGTACCTCACAGTGCTCTGTGCATGGGTTACAAAGAGCGTTTAGTATACATATATACAAGCTATGATCAAAGAGCTACTTCATTGTGAAGTACGCATTTGTCTATGACTAATAGGTACCTATGTTTTTAGGTTTGAGTGCAGCAGTGTATTTTGTGGAACCAATTTGATCTGGTTTGCTGGTCTGTCAACACTTGACAAGATGCAAGGAAACATGGAGCAACGTTACGCCATCAAATTTTGTGTTAAACTTAAGAAAAGCAAACAAGAAACTTGTGGGATGTTAGAGGAGGCCTATGGGGATGAACTGATGAGTAAAGCAAGTTTCTATAGGTGGTTTTTAAAAGTTTCCTGAAGGAAATGAACAGGTTGAGGATGAACCCAGATCAGTGCACGTAAGGAAGAAAACATTGAGGAAGTACGAATTTTAGTGATACAAGACCACCAAATTACCGTGAGGATGATATTGGATGCTTTTGGTATTTGTATTGGCATAGTGGATCCAGTTCTGACCCAAGATCTGAAGTTCCACAAAGTCTGTGCTAAGTTCGTGCCAAAGACTCTCTCCAACGATCAGAGGCAGTTTCGTATGATATGATAGCAGCTGATTCAGGTTTCCTGAATAAGGTAGTGACTTGCAACAAGAGTTGGGTGTTAACCTAAGACCCTGAGAGCAAATGTCAGTGTCCAGTGGATGCACATGTCATCCCCCAGGCCCAAGAAGGCAAAGATGAGCAGATCGTAAGAGAAGGCCATAGTCATTTCTTCGACTCTAAGGGGCTCATTCATGTTGGATGGGTTCCAGAGGACTATTACCTTAAAGTTGTGAAACGGTTCAGGGAGAAGATGTGGAAGAGGAGGTCACAGCACTGGTAAAGTGGTGAATGGTGGTTCCACCAGGAATGCCCCATGCCACAGGTCAACACAAGTGACCTTGTGGATGGCCAACAGTGTTCCAACACCCATCCTACAGCTTGTGACTTCTTCCTGTTCCCACACATGAAAGACCATCTTGGGAGTCAGATTCTGGTCAACACGAGCTGAAAGAGGCATTGGAAGGTTACCTGAAGGTACTACTAAAGAAGGACTTGAGATCTTTCAGGATTGGGAGAAATGTCTGTAGATGTGAGAAGCCATTATTTTGGAGGAGACAAAGTGTTGTACGCTTATGAAAATAATAAATGTCTCCTGAAATTTTCTCATCACTTATTGAACATACCTTGTATATATCAAGCTATCTACATGCCAAGAGCTTTGTCCTCCTTATAAGGGAGGTAGCCAAGTTGGTGGTACATAACCGCTCCCATCCATCACCCTTTCCCCCCTCTCATCTTCACTCCTCAAGGATCTGACCTAGTTATGAACCAAAAGGTCTCCTGTTGGCATGCTCCTCCTTTGTAAAGTTTGTTTATGCTAGTATTTTTCATATAATTAACACATCTAAGCTCCCAATCTAATTAATTATCTTTATTTTAATAAAAAACTTATAAGTGAACACCATGTACTTACAAATTGCATACAAGCATAAGCATTATATATTGCATAAGCATAATTACAACATAAATTAGGTTAGCATAAAACTGTATTAGATACAATTTTGGCAAATTCAGTACTTCCATGAATTTCTGAGGAAAATACAGTAAATCTGGCTGCCTCCTCCTAATCTAGGAAAACTCATGGCACATAATATATGATGTCCTGGCACAGAACGCAAGTCTTTGTTTGGTGGATAATGATATGCACTTGCTAACAAAATGCAGCTAACATAATCTGGTTTGACACATTTTACATTATCAACCATTGCAGGTTCATTAGTAATAACCTTTCTTTATTCATTTCTTTCCAATGCCACTTGAAATGGGATACACCATCAGTTCTTCCTTGCTTATGTGAACAAATCTATGATATTTCTTAGTTCCCTGAAGAGCCACACTGTCATGGAATTGATGTTCCATCTGTTGTTCTGCATCTTTCAAATCGGATGTTACAATTTTTTATTTTTTTTTCGTTCAAGTGTTTTTCACAGAATTGAAACATGTTTTCTGGGGTAAGAACTTGCCTCTCTAGTTCTCTGCAAACTGGCACAAGCAGTAGCTCTCTTCACTGTTTTGCCAATCCATCACATGCATCTTTGTACCAAAGAAAATACAATTCACAAGACAAACCAAAGTCCTCTTTGTGGCAACTGGGATTTGTAAGTTGTATCTGTTCTTATATTGGCCAGCACATCTGTCCAAAAAATAGTACACCTTCAGTTGTGAACATCTGAATTTGACATAGTCCATAAGCTGTTATATAAATGAGTAAACCATTACAGTATTGTCACTTTGTGTTTTAGTGATGGAGATAAGAAACAGACACTGAAATGGTTAAGTTCTTGGTCTTCAGATGATCTATAATAGATGACATAAGGGTAAATTGTATATTGCGAATTGTCCCAGTGCTCTGAGTAGCATCTTTGACAATGAAAGAATTTTCTGAGAAATCACGTACTGTAACTGCCTTGTTTTGAGGTGTACAGTTTCTTTCAACTGTTTTAAGTACTATGATTGCTGCTGTGCAATAAAATGATGAACCATGCAGGATATTTTCTTGCTTAGTGATGATTAAATATTCATTAAGTGGCTCCACTTTGTCTACCAATGTCATTGCTTGTAAGATATTTCATTTGGGGCTGATTTAACATTATCAAGCAACTCGAAAGTTCAGAATACCTTCTCTTGGGCAGTCTTTGCAATTTTGCATCATGCAGGCTTCTTTTTCTGTACTGCAGACACTATACAGGGGGATTCCAAATAACTGAGCTTGGTTGGCCCTATGGTCGGTTGGATGTCTGGAAAAATCAGATGTTTGGATGGTTGTCTGGACGGGTACTAAGAAAATGCTAGTAAATGTAATAATTAATATTAAAGTATACAAACAATTTTTTAAAGTTGTACTCACCCTTGAATGTATTATGGCTCCTCTCAAGAACTTGAAAAACATTCTAGATCAACCGGAATACTTATAGATAGTAGTAGTTGATAGAAGAATCATCTGAGACTTCAGTAGGTGTTGAAGATGTTGTAGGCTGAAGCAAGGCAATGTCTGGCATTGGAGAAGGGGTATCAGGAACATTCTTGTGAGACAGATCTAGCAACTTCTCCAAAGCACTGTCAGCTGAAACATCAGGAGTTGGAGTAGGACAGGTGTGGATACAAGCCCCCTCCCCCAACGACCTGAGTATGGTACACTCATCTCGAGTTTGATTCTCCTTGGATAAACACTTTTTAGTGCGAATTTATGATTTGAATTATATTTGTGAATTATATATGATTATATGCCTTATATGCAAAGGGGGACGGAGAGGGGGGGTCGCCGATTAAATGAAGCGGCCTTGCTGTGGATGTGCTGTGTCTTGCGACACTGCTTCTGACCCAGGGCGGTGGGCAGGGTGCAGGGATGACCCGTCATCCAGGAGGTGCTCAGATGAGAGGAAGGGTGGGAGGGGTGTGGAGGGTATTTAGGGATGAAATGGGTGGGAGTGTTTTTATGCCTTTCCCTTTTTGGCTACCTCCCTTGGAAGGGGGAAAAAGCCTTGGTATAAAAAAAACAAAAACAAAAAAAACCATACAATTACGAGCAAAATAGACTTAGGCTTCTGGACCAATCTCCAAGCCAATAGCATTATTCTTGGGGTTAAAATATCTGCGTGTTTCAAGTATCGGTTATCGCTTATCGGTTCGGCCCCCCCCCCCAATAATATTCCTGGATCCGCGCCGGGTGTTGAAGATGTAGGCTGAAGCAAGGCAATGTCTGGCATTGGAGAAGGGTTATCAGGAACATTCTTGTGAGACAGGTCTAGCAACTCCTCCTCCAAAGGAGTGTCAGCAGAAACATCAGGAGTTGGAGTAGGAGTTGGTCTTGGTGTATGACTGTTTGGCTGCTCTCTTGAATGTTTCCTGCAGAGTCAACTGTTTTGATGCAGCTCTTCTATAAGATAAGAAATTGGAGTGCAGCATGTACTGATTCATAACATCCTGAGTTGTAAATTCGTTTCTTGACTCCATGAAAGTTATGAATGTTTCCAAGCCTTTTTGTGCCTCATCCCAAGAAACTTTTTCTGTTCCAACATCTTCCTCATGATCTTCACTGTGACTGTCACTTGCATTTTTGGTGGCTGTTCGGTCAGGGTTGGTTACAAAGTCAATAATTTCCTTATCGGTCAAGATTTGAGTTTTGGGTGCATGCACATCACAGTCCAGCCATGTCTCCAAGTCCTTTTCTTCAATTGTGTCTGTAGAGTTTCCTTAACATCATGAGAAAGAGCTGCCTTCACATAATCCAGCAGTTCCTTCGTAAATGCTTTCTTCTGGTTGCCCTTCTAGGTAGCAAAGCCTTCAAATTCTTCTTCCTCACAGTTCATTTCAAACATAGAAGATGGCCATAATTTTCTCTAAGCTTTCAGGAGCGTAGAAGCCTTCACCTCCTCCCAACCTTTAGCCAGGTACCAAATTGCAGTCTTAATGTTGAAGGTTGCACAAAACTCCTTTAGTGTCCCATGATCATGTGCACACAACCTTCTCATGAAATCCTTTCAGTAGTGGGACTTAAAATTTTCAATCACTCCTTGATCCATCGGCTGAATCAGTGCTGTGGTGTTAGGCGGGAGGAAGGCTGCAAAAATGTTGCCATTCGGAAGGTCTTCTAGCTTGGGGTGAGCATAGCAGTAATCTAACATTAGGGCAGCCTTGCTGTCCTATGGCAGTCCAACTTTCCTGAAGTGACCTCTCACTGAAGGCACAAAATAGCTATCAAATCATTCTTGGAAAATGGTTTGTATCATCCCGGCACTTTTTTGGGATCTGTAAATTACAGGGAGAGACTTGACCCCTTTAAAAGCCCTAGGGTGCATGGAGTTGGACTTTCCAATGACAAGCAACTCCAGACGATGTGTCCCTGCAGCGTTGGCGCAACACAGCACAGTTAATCTTTCGACTGCTTATGCCCAGCAGTGTCTCACCACCATGCGCCAGAGTTGAGGAGGGTAACATACGCCAAAACAGTCCTGTTTCATCAGGATTGTAGATTTGTTCAGCACTGCCACTTACTGTTGTTCCTGTAGTAACAGCAATTTTTTCAATGTACGCATCAGCACCTTCACAGTCAGCAGATTTTTTTCTTCACCAGCAATCACAAGCTTTCTGATACCGTGACGAAACTTGAAGTTACGTTGTGGTAATTGTTATTGGGAATCTTTTAGTTCTTACCCTCTTTTAGTGCTTTCCCTCAAAATGTTGTTTACTTTCGATTCAGAAGCCTTTCCTGAAACTTCGAACCGCGCCTATCGTAACTTTAAATAAGACACGATTTAACTCCCCTCCTCTTTATTTGTTTATTAAATCTATGTAATAAATTTTGGTTTGATAAATCGGGAGTTGAACTTTAAGAAATTACTTAAACTCAATATTAACCCGTGGCCTTTTTGAGCTCTTTTCGAACTCGTAAAGTCTCCGAATACAGCAGAGTTGCGAAATTGGCTTTTTTGACGCCATATTTTGCAATTCTGGCTTATTTTAAAGCAGTTTGGCGTGGGGAAAATTATTTGGCGTTCTTTTTTCTTGGCTTATTCTGAATTAGCTTGGGGCCGTATTCTTTTATACATCTCTTTATTAAAGAGACAATACTTTTTCCGTTTGGTCTTTTTATGCATATTTACTTTGTTTTGGCTTCTTTCCCCAATTTACTTGGCTATACACATTTTTTCTTGTTTGGCCAACAGTGTTGACCAAAGTTATTGCGATGAAGGTTTGAATTTAGCACGATTGCAGGATCTGTAATAATTCGCTGTTACACGTGTTTGGCTGTGCGTGGATACGTGAAGCTCGTTCATGCTTTATTGTTTTGTATTTAGTTGTATTAGTGGTATTTAGTTAAACTTTTGCAAAATCTACAATAAATCGGAATGTACCATGCACATTTTCTGTGTTATTGCATTAAAAACAATTTTAAGTGTATGATTCTACGTAGTTGACAACCGTTTTTAACATTAAGCCGAGAGGGACTGACGTGTTTACGGATTTGTTTTAGTTTATTTTTCTTGTGTTCATTTTTTCTTTGCAATAGTTGATACTTCGAGTGCACAATGCCTTTAATGTGATAGAAATATATGTCTTATTGTGTTATTGCGAAGATACCAATATATCAGTAATTCTGCATTGCAAGCAGTGTACATGCTTCAAATTGTTTAATTTTTAGTTGGTCTCCAACCTTGAAAGTGTACATTGTGGAGAGTTTGTACACGAGATTAGAAAACTGTATATGTGAAATGTTCTTTTCAGTATTGTAGTTTCATTTTTATAAATTCTGTGATGCTGATTCCTTTTTGTGGTTTATATAGATACTTGAGCAATCTAGCCATGTCATCGAAGAAATGGAAAACTTCTTATGATAGTAAAAGGATATACAACAGCAACTGGGAGAAAACATTTGTGTGGCTTTAAAAGCTAGTGATGGTACTGAATCGGCATACTGCAAATGATGACACTGCAACAAAACTTCAAGACTGAGTAATTTGCAAAACCATGAAAAGTCAGAGTACCAGTGAAAGGACAGCTGCAACTGAATATCACAACTGTACCAAATCAGAAAAAAATATATAGGCGACAAAATTAAAGCTGCTGAGCTGAAGTTGGCTGTAAGTACAACTTGCCATAGTGCAATACGTGCAGTTGACCACAACAGTGAAATAATTGCTGAATTTGGACAAGGTAGTACGCTAGAGCACATAAAATTGCATAGAACAAAATGTTCATGTTTGATAAAAAAGAATGTTATTTCTCCTGCTCTAAAAGCTGAACTAATTAGTGATTTTCAAAACAAGAAATATGCCCTGATTGTGGATGAGTCTACAGATGTTTCCACACATAAGCAACTGTGTATTTTGATTAGTTTCTTCAGTGATGTGACAAAGGAAGGAGAGCAGGCAGGTAGGCAGGCAGGTTGGCTATAAAAGGTGGTCAGGCTGGCAGGCAGCTCTTGAGTTTTTAGGAATAATGATTTATTGATTATTATTTTACACTTAAGAAATCACTCATTTGTATATTAGTTAAAGGTGGTTGGTGTACGCCATGAGGCCCAGAGTAGCTGCGACATTTGCCATATCATGCGCTTTGGGGACTATTGTTGGGGCAGGTGACAGTCACTGCAAGAAGGGATCGAAGAGCAGTGCGGGACTCGAACCCGCGATCAGGAAAAATCGGAACTTGCGTGCATCCGATTACGATACTAGTACACTAGAATAACAGTAAGTTCTAATGATAAAGATGGCAATAATAAAGATGATGATAAATCGAACTGTGTCGCCAGCGAGTTGGACCAAGAGCATGTTTCGTTAAGTTCCACGCTACAAAGTGCGCTGAAAGGGGGTTTCGCGATATTAAATCAAACCAAGCATGGTAGTGATAATAATGATTATAATAATGATAATAATAATGTAATAATAATGATAATAATAATAATAATGATAATAATAATAATAATTAATAATAATAATAATAATAATAATAATAATAATAATAATAATAATAATAATAATAGTAATAACAATAATAATAATAATAATAATAATAATAATAATAATAATAATAATAATAATAATAATAATTAATAATAGTAATTAATAAAGCTCACATTCTTCTCCATCCTTTTTCCAAGCTTTCTTCTCTCCTCTCAAATATTTCCGTCCATCTCCATGATGGTCTTCATCTGGTGTCATTAATTTCTTGTTTGGGAATTTGTGCTCCTCTTCTGCACGTGTCCATGCCATTTTTACATTTTTTTAGGGGATGTATTTCTTCTATTGATTCTTTTCATGAACCGTAGTGTAATTTATTTTTGCTGTTTGTGTCGCACATTTTGTATGAAGAATGAGTCATTTTATATTATTCTTTAATATTGGTCACGCCACCCTTGTGTTGACATATTGTCATTTATGAAAATATCCACGCTTATTTATCATATGTAGATAACAATAGTAATAGCAATGAATGATAATAGTGAATTATGACAGTAAATGATGATAATGAACGTAGTAATTGGTAATGATTAATGCATTGGTGTGGGTAGTTGATTTGACCGCAGTCATTGAAGTGGAGTGGAGCTTGACTGAAATCACCTGCAAATGGTGCAATGTAGGTTGATTTATCCCACCTGCAATAGATATAAACAAACAAATAGAAAATAGACAAGGTCATAAAGATTAAGTGTAGTATACAAAGGAGTAGGCTATGGCTTACTTTTTTTTTTGTGTGTGTGTGTGTGTTTCCTGAGGAGATTCCGTGGACTTGATTGATATGTTCAAGCAGTTCAATCTAGCAATGCTGTTCGGTTTCTCTCGTCTCTCTCACCACTAGGTTTGGTCCAACTGAGGGGAGCTTTCAGTGTTCAGAGAGAGAGAGAGTAACAATTAAAATCACCTATGTGGAACTGTAGAATGAGTGAGGTTTAGACTGACAGTGACACAGGCAGACACTGACAAAGCCAGGCAGACATAGACAAAGACCTAGATATGGACCATCGCATCCGACCTAGTTATGGACCAAAAGGTCTCCTGTTGGCATGCTCCACCTTTGTAATCCTTTGTACCTTTGTAGGAAATTGTGACTGGATATTTAGGTTTATTTCCAATAGTTGATGCTGCAGGTGAAAATCTATTCAATTTAATTGATGATGAAATAAAAAATTGTGGTCAGAATCTTGGAAACTGTAATGAGTTTGCATCTGATGGTGCATCTAGCATGGCTGAATGCAATAACTTTATGGTCTAAGCTTAGAAATGTATCTCCTTCCTGCATACAGCTCAAATGCACATGCCATTCTCTAGCACTATGCATTCACTATGCACTAGACAAGCTACCTGGAAATGTTGGCTACATGTTGACAGAAGTACCTACCTGGTTTCGTAATAAAGAGTTACGACGAGAAGCATACAAAGAGTTGTTTCAGATAATGAATACAGCTCCAGATTCACAACCAGCACAGACTACTACTCTCGAATTTGAAAAGCCATCTTCTACTCGGTGGCTTGTTCGCGGAAAGATTTTATTTAACATATTGATAAACTAGGAAGAACTTAAGGCATATTTTTCTTGTGTAAACCCTGACAATGATACAGTTGGTGCAAAGTTTAAAGTAAGACAACTTAAAGATATATTCTTGGACCACAAAAACCAACTATACTTTCAATTTGCTACACCAGTTGTGCAGGAGTTTGAGAGACTGAATTCTGTTTTTCAAAAAACAAAAGCTGACCCTCATGACCTCTACAAACAAATCTTTTTACACGAAAAGAGTCTTCAAAGCAGATTATTTGATGACAAAGGGCATAAAAGAAACCTTGAACAGGTTGATTTTGGTATTAAATTTTTAGTGGAATGTGAAAAATATCTAAAGCAGAAAAACAACAGCACTGAGGCTTGTTTAGAAGTAAAGATTGTTAAAGAAAGATGCATGTCAGTGCTAGAAGAAGCTCTCAATCAGTTTACACACAGATTTCCTTCATCAGAAAATACCTTCAAAAGTTTATCACACCTGAGCCCTGCTATCATTCTAAACCAATTTTCAATACCAGCCTTTTCAGAAGTGCCTTTCATTCATATAGCAGGAGAAAACGCAAGTATCATTGAAGAACAATATCGAAAACTTCCTTTTGTAAATTGGAAAGAAGAAGCTCCTTTCAATACAAATGGAGTACCTTCAGACACTGAACAATTCTGGATAGGTGTTCTTGAACATCAGTCATTTAAAGAGCTAGCCACCTTTGCTCTCAGCTGTCTAATAACTCCAGTCAGTAATGCTGTAGTTGATTTTTTTTTCACTTGTAACATCTGTTAAAACAAAGGCTCGAAACAGAATGCAGCTAGATCTTCTTGTTGCAATTGTGAGAATAAGAGCAATCAGTGGCAAATGCTGCTGACACTTCTCAAGCATCTCAAGAAATGCTAAAAACTTCACATCTGAGAATATTTATGGCAACTTTTCTACTTCTGAAAGTGAAAAGGATGTGGATGATCTTAATTTGGAACTTTTTCTATGAGGTATGGATAATATTGAAGTCTACACGTATTGGCATTTTTGGCGTTTTATTTTAGAATGGTTTGGCATATTTTTGGCCTTTTCAATGCTTTTTTGGCTTGCTGTTAAATTTTCATCTGGCAACCCTGTCCGCACTAACGGCGCGACAGACTCTAACGGCGCGCCAGACTACCCAGCCTCAAAGCCCGTGGGAGTGATTCTTCACTCCCGAATTTCGAGAGAAAGAAAGAAAAAAAAAAAAAAAAAGAAAGACTACCCAGAGCTCTGGTTCCAGATGGACCTCAAATTTAGAAACGTCTTAGCAAGTGACTTATGTCTTCGGAGTTCAAAGGCTTCCGTAATCTTCAAAATTCAAAATACCACAGTTTGAGAAACCAACCTAGTAGAAAACAGTGACCAGTAAGTTCTCGAACGCAATCCTTGAATTCATTAAACCTTAATTTTCATAGGTTTAAACTTTTCAAACGCCATAAAATTAATCTTCTCAAACTTGATGAAATTAATCTTCTCAAACATAGATTGGATTAATCTTCTTTAACAATGTTTGAATTTAACTTGTTAATAATTTTTTGTAGTCGATTTCGACTTGATCGACAGCTATTACCCTCCCGGACGAGGGTTCCGTCGGATTCCGTCAGATTCCGTCGGAGCCCGTCCTTTTCCGTCGGGTTACCTGGAACCTTTAGGACCGATCTATTTTGGTAACCAGAACTTATAATTGGTTATGTTTTTTTTTTTCCAAAACATATTTTCGCTCCTTCAAGACAGGACATATCATTTGAAAGCCTACAATGTCTTTACTAGAGTCTTGGAGTCCTGTATTTCTTACGACAATAGTACTCCTCTCCGAGTAGAAAATCTGGTCTTTAGGCAACCCCATGGTTGGATTGGGAGGTAAAATTTTTTTTTTTTTTTTTTTTTTTTTTTTTTTTTTTTTTTGTCACTGCCTATGCACTGATGGGAGCCGTTTATGGTGTTTTCTATGAGAGTGGGGTTGTTCGTGTAGATGCTTTACACAAAAGTTTACGATTTCTGCCGTCTGGAGAGTCAGTTAGATATCGTTCAGACTCCTCGCCAGGCTATGTGCGTGCGTGCGTGCGTGTGTGTGTGTAGAGGTGAATATTTCAAAGAGCAAAAAGGTAAAAGAAATGTCCACTGAGAGAGAGAGAGAGAGAGAGAGAGAGAGAGAGAGAGAGAGAATTTTCAATAAAGTTAAAGTCATACATGACTAGAAAAGCATCAGCGGAAAGAAGAGAATTCCAGAGCCTCCCAGTGGACGGGAACACTTTCGCCAGAGGTTATGAGGCACACTGTCAGAGCAGGCGATTACATCCAATTCGACCCGAAAGACGATTTTATTCAGCTGAGGGGAAACCCGCCCGCCCACCATGACGGCCTGTTAACCGGCAATTTCTTTACGTCCTAGTCTGGCCAGCCGGTTATTCTCTTGCTTCTTGAGTTCCGGTCAGCCGGCAATTATCTTCCGTTCTCTGAGTCGGCTAGTCGGCGATTGCGCTTCGCTTTTTTTTTTATCTGCCAGCCTGCGACTTGGTTACTCTTTCGCCAGTCAGCAGACAGTTGCGTTGGCGTTATCTGCCGGGTAGCCGTTCATCGCGCTCCTCGAATAATGCCGACCCACCGGAACTTCTGATTTGCTTTATAATAAAACCGGCTAGCCAGACATTTGTTTCCATCTCTTTGCCGGTTAGCAGGACGTCACCTTTGTTCTTCATCCTGTTCGTGTCCATCAGGCAATCCACTCATTATTATAGTCCCTCCCTCTATGTCGGTTGTTCCGTGTTTCTATTCGCATAATTTCACTATTTGTGCAGGCCAGCCAGCTATCAGTCCCTTTGTTTCATTGTCCTATCCTCTGTGCCGGCTGGCCAGTTGTTCCCTTTTTCTTCCTTTATATCTGATTTGTGTTCTCGCCAACCGGCTATTCCTCCCGTTTATATATATTGTCGATTTCCCTCCCTCTCTGCCGGTTGGCGACTTCTTCCATATTCTCTTCTTGCCGGCTGGCTGTTCCTCCCCGTTGGTCCCCTCCTCCTCACCAGCCGGTCTGTGTTTTGGTTCTTCCTCGCTGTGTGTTAAAATTCCCCCGAGCTCCGAGTGGCCCAGGTTCCTCGGTGCACTTGTCCATCGTACCGAGGAGGTGATTCGAGATTGACCCTCGGAACGCCTCGCCCGGGCTGGACCGGGCTCTCTTCGGGAATCGCCAGGGTCTATCACGGGGCTTTCCCCAGGTCCCTGTGGGCTGAATAAAACAGTGTTGTTCATATATATATATATATATATATATATATAGTATATATATATATATAGTATATATATATATTTATATATATATTTATATACATATATATATATATATGTGTATATATATATATATATATATATATATATATATATATGTGTGTGCAAAATAACCACAGGAGAAGGGAAACTTGCAGACAGTAAGTACTTTCGCATATTACATCTTCAGATTAAAAAGAGGAGATTTACGAAAGATGTAAGATACGAAAATACTTACTGTCTACAAGTTTCCTTTCTCCTGTGATTATTTTGGATTTTTGTATCACGGTGATGTGATTGCTTGCACATATATATATATATATATATTTATATATAGATAGATATATATATATAGATATATATATATAGATATATATATATAGATATATATATATACAGTATATATACGCGCTAGTAAACACACACACACACACACACACACACACACACACACACACACACACACACACACACACACACACACACACACACACACACACACACACACACACACACACACACACACACAACCTAAACTATTAGAAGCACAGACAGGACCTGCGAGCATAGCTTTTATTCAATTTTATTACAAATCTGTAAATGCAATTAGATTAAGTGAACATGCATACACACAAATGTATACACAAAAAATACGCAGACACACACACATTCATAGAAAACGCCCACAAACACACACACACATACAGACACATACACAGTTGACCTCCCACTAAAGCTCTACCAGGAATTTGCCCCTGAACTTGCCACTTCTCTTTGTTCGATAATCAATGCCTCTCTAACTAAAAAAAAATGCTCCAGAGATTGGAAGATTTCGTATGTCACCCTCATCCCTAAAGTCCCCAGTCCTAAGTCCTTTAATGACCTGAGACAAATTGCTATCGCGCCCATCCCCAGTCTCGTCTGTGAGGACTTTGTTTTCAACTGGACATATAGTAACATACGCAATAAAATAGATCCCCAGCAATTTGGCAACATCAAAACTTCATCCCCTACTCACTGCTTAATTGACCTACTTGATTTTATTTACAGAAATTTAGACAAACGTAACATTCGCTTCCCTTGCTCTCGCTTTCAGTGATCTGGTTTACCATAACAACATAATAAGGAAATCAATAGAAATTGGTCTCCATCCGACATGGCTGTCAGATTTCTTAAATGAGCGTTGACAATGTGTCAGGTTTAAAGGCTCGATCTCTACCCCACAATATCTAACCTGTGGAATACCCAAGGGAACAAGATGGGAAATAGGTTGACAACTCAACTGTTGGCATCACCATTGACAACACAGCTCCTGACTACTCTCCACTGCAGGCTACTCTTGATAAGCTACAAGCCTGGACGACTGACAACCATGTGACCATTAATAGTAGAAAAAAAAAAAAAAAAAAAAAATGTTATCATGGTCTTCTGTACATCAAAGAAGGATGCGCCTGCTCCAAATGTCACAATCGGCCTCCAACCTCTCAAGTAGTTAAGTCCACTAAATTACTGGTAATCACTATTGATGACCAACTGGACTGGAAGTAGCATATGGCAAACACCGTCAGAGTAGTGTCTTACCGACTATACATGCTGGGAAGGATGAGATCACTTGGAACACGAGAGAAGGAGTTGAAGAATATATATTCCGCCTTTATTCTGCATAAACTCTGCTATGCATCTCCAGCCTGGACCCCCTCCATCAACCTGACTCAGGAATGCCAGCTAGGAAAGGTACAGAAAAGGGCATCCTAGGCTCCTCTTATTCCAATTACGAAGCTGCTCTCACCATCCTCAACCTGCCCAAACCATTAATATTTCTATGTGTATATGAGTGTGTATGTTTGTATAACGTCCGAAGGTTTTATGTGGCTATAACCTTTCCAGTTTTCTTATTTCTGTTAAATATTGTGTTCTATTTTTTTGTACATTTTCATAACATTAACTTGTGTTTTGGTTTAACTAAACAATTTTATAATCATAGGATAGTAAAGCAGTACAAAGTTTCCTAATTGTACCAAATGTCCTATGGACCTTTCGGCCACATGGTTTTGTTCTTTTGATTTTTGTTGTTTTTGTTTTTGTTTTGTGTTACTATTACCATTCTTATTTCCATGTGTATATGAATGTGTATTTTTATTTTATTATTACCATTAACATTTCCATGTGTAATTGAATGTGTATGTATGTATAATGTCCGAAGTTTTATGTGGCTATAACCTCTCCCAGTTTTCTTACTTCTGTATAAATATTGTGTTCTATTTTTTCTTTCTTGTACTCTGAGGATGTCGTAATAGACGAAAACGTTCAGTATTCCGACTTTAATTTCCCTGTGGTTTCTGCAATATCTTTTCGTCACGCGTTATTGTGATTATTTTTTGTATATGTATGTATATATATATGTATATATATGTATATATGTGTATATATATATGTGTGTATATATATATATATATATATATATATATATAGATATATGTATATATATATATATATCTTGTTATATTCAGCCCACAGGGACCTGGGGGAAGCCCCGTGATAGACTCTCGCGATTCCCGAGGAGAGGCCGGTCCAGGTCGCCGGAGGTCGGGCGAGGCGTTCCGAGGGTCAATCTCGAATCACCTCCTCGGTACAATGGACAAGTGCACCGAAGAACCCGGGCCACTCGGAGCTCGGGGGAATTTTAACACACAGCGAGGAAGAACCAAAGCACAGACCGGCTGGCGAAGAGGAGGGAACCAACGGGGAGGAACAGCCAGCCGGCAGGAAGAGAATATGGAAGAAGTCGCCAACCGGCAGAGGGGGAGGGAAATCGACAATATATATTGTAAACGGGAGGAATAGCCGGTTGGTGAGAACACAAAACAGATATAAAGGAAGAAACAGGGAACAACTGTCCAGCCGGCACAGAGGATGGGACAATGAAACAAAGGGACGAATAGCCGACTGGCCAGCACAAATAGTGAAATGCGAATAGAAACACGGAACAACCGGCATAGAGGAAGTGACTATAATAATGAGCGGATTGCCGGATGGACACGAAACGGAGGAAGAACAAAGGGAACGTCCTGCTAACCGGCAAAGAGATGGAAAGAAATGTCTGGCTAGCCGGTTTATAAAGGAAACCAGAAGTTCCGGTGGGTCGGCATTATTCAAGGAGCGCGATGAACGGCTAGCCGGCAGATAACGCGAATGCTACTGTCTGCTGACTGGCGAACGGGTAATCAAGTCGCAGGCTGGCAGCCCCCCCAAAAAAGCGAAGCGCAATCGCCGGCTAGCCGTCTCAAAGAACGGAAGATAATTGCCGACTGACCAGAACTCAAGAAGGAAGAGAATAACCGGCTGGGCGGATTATAGGACGTAAAGAAATTGCCGGTAAGCAGGCCGTCATGATGGGCGGGCGGGTTTCCCCTCAGCTGAATAAAATCGTCTTTTGGGTCGAATTGGATATAATCGCCTGCTCTGACAGTGTGCCTCATAACCTCTGGTGAAAGTCTCCCCGTCCACTGGGAGGCTCTGGAATTCTCCTCTCCGCTGATGTTTTTCTAGTCATGTATGACTTTAACTTTATTGAAAATTCTCTCTTTCTCTCTCTCTCTCTCTCTCTCTCTCTCTCTCTCTCTCTCTCTCTCTCTCTCTCTCTCTCTCTCTCTCTCTCTCTCTCTCTCTAAATGGACATTTCTTTTACCTTTTTGCTCTTTGAAATATTCATCTCTACACACCCACACCTACACGCACGCACATAACCTGGCGAGGAGTCTGAACGATATCTAGCTGACTTTCCAGACGGTAGAAATCGTAAACTTTTGTGTAAATAAAATTGTAGTTGTAGGCTGCTATAAGCATCTACACGACCAACCCCACTCTCATATAAAACATCATAAACGGCTCACATCAGCGCATAGGCAGTGAAAAAAAAAGAAAAGAAAAAAAAAGAGAAATACAGGACTACAGGACTCTAGAAAAGACATTGTAGGCTTTCAAATGATATGTCCTGTCTTGAAGGAGCGAAAATATATTTTGGAAAAAAAATAACATAACCAGTTATAAGTTCTGGTTACCAAAATAGAATAGGTTCCAGGTAACCCGATGGAAAAGGACGGAATCCGACGGAATCTGACGGAATCCGACGGAATCTGACGGAATCCGACGGAATCTGACGGAATCCGACGGAACCCGACGGAACCCGACGGAACTTGGATGTTCCTAACGATCAGAGTATCATTCATAGATTGGGCAGTATATGAACTCTGAGCTCTCATCTAGGAGGGTAATAGCTGTCGATCACGAGTCCAGCATGTGATCCACGTGGTCCTTTGCTGCCGCTGCTGTTAGATGTTTCCACTGCCGTCTATTCTGTACCAACGCCCACCAATCCTCTTGTTCCTCGATGTTCATAAGCTCTAAATCGTTCGTGATATTGCCTATCCACCTCGAAGGCTACTTTCGCACGTATCGAGTTTTTGCCTTCCGCCGTCCACGACACGGCGTCGTGCTATCGAAAAACTGTGGATGTGTATGGATGCTTTTACAAGTCACGACCACGTGTGAAAGCGTCCATAGACACCCATGGTTATCTGAGAGCACGACGTAATGTCGTGGACGGCGCACGGCGAAAAGTCGATACGTGTGAAACGAGCCTAATGTTCTCTTCAGAGTCTTCCTCCATCAGGACCTCCTTGGGTTCTCTTCTTCGAGCTGCCCACGTTGAAAAGCACTGAACCAACACTAACATATGTCATATACGATCTAAAACAAGTCCAGTCTAGGGATCGTAGTCTAAAGCGAACTGGTAACATCCCACTATCAGCATTGACACAATCTGGTTAATAAATGTTGGGTAGTTTGGTCAATTAATCACTGGATTACAAAGGATTACAAAGGCGGAGCATACCGACAGGAGACCTCTTGATCCATATCTAGGTCGGATGCGAAAAAAAAATTATATCAGTAATAAAATAATAAATAAAAACTATAATAATGTAAATAACAAATAAAATACATAAATAAATGCATAGGTATAGTTTCTCCACTGGATAAACGTGGAGAAACATAAAACTTACTCGGATAACTCAGCCATATGAACACTGTTTAAGCACAGTATAGGTATAATAACGAGGAGAGATTATCCTGTATATGTATAGTTAAAGTACAAACCTTCTAATTGTGACTGAAACTGTCACAATGTTGGTGGTACATCGCAACGCTCACAATGACCAAATGATGGGGTGATCACATTGGGCTATTTTCCTTCGACATCCTACCTCCAACCTCCATTTGAATAACTAGAATAGGACTTCCCTCACAGAAATCTAGACTTTTCTAAGAACATTTCAACAGTACGTCTAGCATTCGTATAGATTTACAATCTATTTGCTCATCATTCGGCTTAGATGGAAAGATAATTTGATATTTGGAGATTTGAAAAATAGAATATTGTAACCGAAGTCGTTTTTACTCAAACGAACTCTCAACTGTGGGTTCCAGGCCGATGGTGACGTAGATTACAGAACTGAACAAATAGTCTCCTAAAAACATAATAACATTTCCGTTTCGTAATTTTTGGTCATATTACTTGTTCATCTGACTTTACTGACAGACTTATATACCGTCATAACAATAATTAGATAGCCAGAACAATCTAGTTCCAATTATGTTGGAACAAAGAAACAACCACATTGATGACCATACACGGCACATTTCAACAGGGAAACACATATTTCACACTTTATGCAGCACATAACCTGAGTAAACGCTGAATAAATACATATATAATACAATACAGAAATAATTTGAACCAATACCTATAATAATATATTTTATCCAAATAAGGAAATGACATTTCAATATTGAATATACATAACAAAGACTAACCAGAGGTCCTTGTCTTCTTCATAGGCTCGACGACCTCTGGAAGAGACTGTGACAGTTTCTTTGATGTGTAGAATCCTCTGTGCCAAAAGTGCTTCTTTTAGGTACGCAAGTTAATGTCGATTCATAAGCACTGGACGATTTGGATCGAGTTTGATCTGTTGTCGTCACATTTAGTTTATTTAAAGTGGTAATGCTTGGGACTTACGCTCAGAGGAACCCGAATTCAAAGCTCGCTACAACCAAAACTGATTGCTTGAATTACATTGCTGTTTTTAATGAATTGTTTTATAATAGTTACAGCAGCGAATCGTATTAGCTTAGTTACCATCTTGCTCACTGGTGTCCATTGGGTCTCGTAGAAAACGGGTTTCAGGACTGTAGATTTCAGTCGGCCTAACCCTTGGTATAAAATAATATCAGGTGTCAAGACTTTTGATGATCTGAGTGACGGAGTGGTAACGCTTGGGACTCGCGCTTAGCGGGATCCGAGTTCGAAACTCGCAACGACCCGTGCCTGATTGTTTGATATACTCATACATATACCGGTATATTTATACATATCCAGGTAGGTATATACACACTCTTCCATAAAAGCACTACTGAATCAAAGGCTTGGTTTATCATCAATTGTTTTCTCTGTACTTCATAAGTAGGCTTTAGTTTTATTAGCTAAGCTATAAAATTGAAGAGAATCATTAAGAGACGCTGTCCCTAGTCCAGTTTCAGATTGTGTTATTTATGTTACATAAACTTCACGTATTGAAATTGTGTCGTTCACTATTGGCCATTTTCTTAATTCTTAGTGGCAAAACTAAGACTAACAACATTAAAAAGAATATCGCAGTTATTGATCAGATTTTGTAGAAAAATGTTTCCTTTATTTTCCAGTTTGAGTTTGCCTCTTCAGGTTTGTTTTTTCTCGTCTACCCAAAGTTTAATTGCAAATAGTATTTTATTTTCATAACATCACTGCATTTTACCATTTTGAAACAATAATAATGAAATATTCTTAAAATTAGATTAATACACAAAGACACATCTTAATAAATCTCAGTTTTGCAAATGATGACTAAGTGTGAATAAATTGAAATCCTTTTCTATTCATTTAATGTTTCTTGTGAATGGACAGGTCGGGTAAATTATTCCCCTGATGATTGTTTAATACATGAGTATTTCTACATTTTTATATAATGTGAAGGAAGCAAACACATTTCTCTTTCTAAAATCTTTATTAGGCTTTCCAGTTTTTCTTCGAGTTCTACCAGGAGATATTAGTTAAATATTGTGTGACATCGTTTCATAACACATTGCATTCTTTTCTTCGAGCCTGTTCTCTTCTCGATAAAACTTTTCCTTCTTCCAGCGGCGGCGCCAGGAATTTTTAGTTGGGGAGGCTAATGGGGGGCTGAGCAAATTTTTTGGGGGGTTAATAGTAATATGATAATACACATATATTATCCTCATTTCAGAAGGGGAGGGGGCTAATGGTTGGGCTAGCACTGATGGCTGACAAATCTTTAGCCCTGGCAATTAAAACTTCCACTTAATAAAATTATTTCAATGAGTGTTTTAAATTTTCAATTTGCTCATTTCAGTTGGGGGGCTAATGGGGGTGCTGGCCACTTCCCACTGCCCTCTTCCCTTTGATTGTAAGCCTTTTCTGACTGGTCTTCCTTATTTTGAAGCTTCAAACAGTCCCTGGGCAAGACCGCCTTCCCGAATCGCAGCCTGCATATTTTTCATTACTAAGAGGATCTCATCATAATCCTCCTTGCTGAAATCCTGTGTAGAGAGAGAAGGAAGGTAAATCATATTTCCTAAAGACAAGTATGTGAAAAAAACAATAGAATGGATTTGTGAGAAAATTAGTAGAGAGTTAAAAATAAATGCATATAATACATAATAAAAGTAGAGTGTATGTCGACAAAAGAATGCATAAAAAGTGGATTAGATTAAAGACAAAAGAACATGTGAAATGGAAGGGAATCTTTATCAAATAAAACACTTTGTACAAAGTGAACAGTGTAAATATATCGAGGGAGGAGGAAAGAAAGATCATGTAGAATATACACAAAAGAAAGATATAAAGGACGGGTGGAAGGAATACTCTGGAACTCAGTTAAATGCAGAATAAAATTGGAATACTGGCACGGGTCCCTGAGGATTGGAATCCGTCATGCGACTTCCAGATAACTCGCAGTGATGTCTGACGCCGACCCCTCAAACTTTGCTTTAAATTTGTTTATGGTGTTGGCTAAGTCATGACCCCACGAAACAAATATCCCTAAAATCGCCCGGTGGCAATAGCCATCTTTTATACAGAGCTAATTTTTCATTTTTAAACCGACGTCTCCTCCCCTTCTACAACTGCCGATCCCGCGCGAGCGTGTGGTCTGTCCTAGGTAGTCCTAAGTCCATCAGGAAGCGCGTCAACCTCACAGGGGCAGATAGGTACAGTAAGTGAACGCGTCGATCAACTTAGCGATATACTCCGCTGCTGATTGGCTCGCGCCTCGCATGTGATTGGCTCAGCCACGCACAGCTAGAATCGATAGATTTGTATAAACAGCCTTTATATTTACCAATAAAGCATTCTGAATGCAATTGTTGTCTTTACAAAGCCTTACCGGTAGCTAACCCGCTACATTGGTAAACCCGTCGACACCTCCGCAGCCGACGGCATCGAGACATCACCGCCCATCAACCCCAGCGCTCCGGAGGACCACCGCGTTGTTGCAGCCCAGATCCAGCTTCCTACCTTCACCCCCGTCAATATTGCCACCTGGTTCCGTCGTGCGAGGGTTCAGTTCAGATTGAAGAAGGTCAAGCAAGAGACGTCGCAAGCAGATTATGTCCTCACCGCCCTCCCTGACAAGACCTTCGAACTAATCGCCGAATGGTTAGATTCTAAACGCAGGGAACACATCCAGTAGGGGAACAGAAGACATTCCTCACGCAGCTGTTCATCCCCACTGCCGCCTCAAGGGCAAACAGGACTCTGTAGTTGGTCAAACAGCCCTTCGGTGACCAACGCTCTTCAGACGCCATCCTAAAAATACGGGCACTAACCTACATCTTTTTCGCAGAAAACGACGCCCACAAGATCATCGACATGCTTCGAGTTCTGTGGTTACAACGATACCCTTCCCCACCTATCACTCTCTCATATATATATATATATATATACATATATACATACATATATAATCCCATAATCACCGCCGAGTCTGTGTCTGCTGTCAATAACCAATTAACCAATTCCTTCTTCGATCGCCATAGTTTAGAATAGTTCGAGTGTCACTTTATAATTAGCATTTATCATTTATGTTTCACACTATTTTCAAATATACTACACTAAGGTATTGCCCTAAGTCGGAATTCTGCGTTGCCCTCCACTCTCAATACTAGTTGTTTGCTCTTTTCCTTTGTTTTGAACATACACTATTTCTCTCTTTCTCTCTCTCTCTCTCTCTCTCTCTCTCTCTCTCTCGCTGTATGTGCGTGTGCGCGTGAATGTTCATATGCACATCACTAAACTCGTTATGATTGTGCCTCCCAATTGCATCCAGACCATTGCATATCCCCACGACTGCGTGGCAGCTTCATGTCATTTGGACTTTGTTAATGTCCATGGAGAGTGGCAAGTCTCATTTTTTTTGTAGGTCCTTAAAGTATTACAAGAACTATTTCATTGGAGTGATTCCGTTCAACCCTAAAGGAACCGTCATATCTCTAAAATCTCATCTGATCCTCCGAGCAACGAGGACGCTAGTTTATATGGACACAACCAGACACTGTGTTTGACACTTCAAATGGAAAAACATTAACAAGAGGACTCTTACCTGGATATAGCATTCTCTCATGCAAATTAAATGCTTGATATCTTCAGTTACAACTCGGAGGAATTCGTCGGATATGTCCTGGGCCCTCACGTTCTTGAAACCAACTTTTCGTAGTCCTTCCTCGTAATCTGCCAGCGTATCCATGCTCCATCCTATTAAAAAACCCGATTTAGACAACAAGATCCTGCTCATACCAATGAATCATATTTGGTAGTAAATCACAGTGGAAATGATAGTTCCGTAACATAGTCCTTTACTGCTGATAAAGGAGAGAAAGGGCAGAGAATGATAAAGAGAGTAAAGTAAAAAACTTGAGTTACAATTGCTGAAGAGGGATGTGCGTTGTAAGTGGATTTCTAGCTGCTGTCGACACTGTCTAGACTAAAGAAAGTAATCATCCAATTGTATAATTAGGAAATATTATGTATTTGTAAGGAATACAGTACGGATGTTCGTGGTATAAATGGTACTGATCATATAGAAGGAAGGAATCGTGTTTCGCCAAAGATGAATAGATGAAAGGAATAGAGGAATGTTGCATGTGTGATGATGTTATCGATATTTGGATGAACAGAAGGAATCGATTTAACGTTTTATCATTATCATTAATGGAAATATTGAAAACTGAAATTTTATAATGAATTTAGAAAGTGAATACATTAGAAATGGGCATCACTCATAAGAATATAGTGATGCATTTCTTACTGCGCAGCTTGATGAGATCCTCAAGCTCTTTGGGTGGATTCTCTTTGTTCATCCGGCAGTCGTCGACCAAGAACAGCTTTCCTCCAGGTCGCAGCCAGCCCTGTGGAAGATTAGGATGTACATACATACATACATATACCAAGGCTTTTTCTCCCTTCCAAGGGAGGTAGCCAAAAAGGGAAAGGCATAAAAACACTCCCACCCATTTCATCCCTAAATACACTCCACACCCCTCCCGCCCTTCCTCTCATCTGAGCACCTCCTGGATGACGGGTCATCCCTGCACCCTGCCCACCGCCCTGGGTCAGAAGCAGTGTCGCAAGACACAGTACATCCACAGCAAGGCCGCTTCATTTAATCGGCGACCCCCCCTCTCCGTCCCCCTTTGCATATAAGGCGAGGACGGGGAGAAATCCCTTCGGGCTGCGTCAAAATTTACTCACACATACTACCCCACCCCCCACCCCCCCGCCCATTCCTCCTCATGCAGTCACAACATCATCCATATACAACCAAAGATTGGGATGTACAGAAGGGGAAGAGACATAAACGAACGACTATTAAGAGGTGCTCATGGGTTAAGTGATTTTTTTTATGGGGTTGGGGCATAAGTTACGGAGATAAGGGCATTTAGGATAAGAGAGCAGGAATCAGGAGATGCAATAGGCAGCTAGGGACAGTTATCGGCAGTTGTCATCACGAGAACCTATAAAGGTGTCAGGAGCATTCAGGGTTACCAGAGGCATGCTAAGGTTTTAGTTTGGCGTTATATACATCTGAGATCATCCGAAGCACCAAGGATATCCAATGCAAAAACAGTACCGTCCAGAGATGTTTGGGAACTTTCAGGGGATTCATTAAACTGTGGGAATTCTATGAGGAACCAGAAACATGAGGGAGCAGGCCAATGTTGTTCATGTTTTCAAATAGAGGTGACAAATCGCCTTATGCACAACTACAGGCCAATCATTCTGACGTCGGCTATAGGTAAAATGTGAGAATCAATAATAGCTAATAGAATCAGAGATCACATCGATAGACATAACTCTTTTCGTGGCCCACAGCATGGGTTCACCAAGGGTAGGTCATGTATAACTAATCTTCTATCTTTTTACAATAATGTCTACAAGGTATCAGATAATAATGATAGTTACGATATTATTTAACTTGACCTTAGCAAAGCGTTCGACAAGGTACCCCACCAGAGACT
>NC_134814.1:17505312-17537812 GCF_046742065.1 Oratosquilla oratoria
TTTTTTTATTTCATTATCATAACCTGTCGTCACTTACAAAATCTGTTCTAAATAACCATACTCCTCAACTTCTTCAAGACTCTCACAATCAATTACAATCTATTTACTTTCGTGTTGAACATTACTTTGGTTTTACTCTTATTCATTTTTAAACCTACTTTGAGACTTTCTTTGTTTAGATCACTCAGCATATCTTGCAAGTCTTCTGCTCTTTCTGAAATAAGGATAATGTCATCCGCAAACCTTAGGTGGTTCAAATATTCGCCATTAATCTTTAAACCTTTCTTTTCCCAACTCAATCTTCTGAAAATATATTTCAAACAAGCTGTAAATAATTTGGGTGAAATTGTATTGCCTTGCCGTACTCCTTTCTCGATCTTGATCTTTTCTGTATATTTATGTAGTCGAATTACAGCGGTACCTTTCACATAAATCTTTTCTAAAACTCTTATGATATGTTCGTTTGTATCCTGCTTGCGTAGCGAGTTTAGTATTGCTATTTATTCTATCGAATCAAAGGCCTTCTCGTAGTCTACAAAAGCTAAACAGAGAGGTATATTGTATTCTGTCGTTTTCTCGATTAGTTAGTTTATCGCTCCTAAAGCCTGCCTGTTCTCTCGGTTGGTTTCCATCTTAAACTTGATTTAGTCTATTTGTAAGGATCTTGGAGAATATTTTATATACATTTGATAGCAAGCTAATCAGTTGATAGTTACTAAGATCCTTCTGGTCTCCTTTTTTATGAAGCAAAATAACTATAGCATTGCACCATGATTCAGGAACACTTTCTTGACGTAAGCACTGGGTGTACAACTCATCTTTCAATAGATCTATCAATATACCATCTTCCCTAGGTGCTTTTCCTTGTTTCATAGTTTTTAGAGCAAATTCTACTTCTTCCTTTGTAATCTCTGGTACACTACTAACGTCTACACATGAATTTACTGACTCAACTACGGTCTTCGACGAGTAAAGCTCTTGGTAAAATTCTTCTACTCTTTTTACCATTGTGTCCCTGCATTTAATGATTTCTCCATTTCTATCTTTCAAATATATCATTTGTTGTCTTCCTAAAGCATGTCTGCGCTCGGCCACTTTAATACTTTTACCTTTCCGAATAGTTTCCTCTATTTCATCCATGTTTTTCTTTTTTTCTCTGATCTCCCTTTTTTTGATAAGCTTGTTTAGTTCTACTCTTTCTATTTCGTCCCTCCTGCTTTTAATCTGCATGGTCCTTCTTCTTTTAATTAGGTCATTTGTAGCTTTGGAGTATTTGTTTTCTCTAATGTTTTTTGTGCTTCCTACTTTCTCTGCCGATTCCCTAATGATATTCACTAAATTCAAATTCATATCTTCGACGGTGTCCTCGTTAGTTCTTAGAGCTTCGAATCTATTTTTAATTTCTAACTAATTTTTTTCTTATTATCCTTAACCTTTGCAAGGCTTATTTTCTTTCTTAGAATTAGTTTATTTCTCTCGGCTCTGAAATTGAATTTAGCTGTGCAACCTACCTACTATTCTATGGTCACTACCTATGTTGACTTTATCACCGTAACATTGCTAACGCTTTTGCTCTCGTCTCCTAATATCAAGTCTGTTTCGTTCTTTGTTCCATTTGGACTTCTCCACGTCCATTTACTACCTACACGCTTTTAGAAGAAAGTGTTCGTTATCCTCGTGTTGTAGTTCTCTGCAAAATTGACTAACATCTCGCCTCTGTCATTTCTTTTACCTACTCCAAACTTACCAATGCACGTCGCATCTCCCATCTTCTTCCCCACTTTAGCATTAAAGTCGCCAATTACCAACGTGTACTTACTTTTTTCTTGATCCATTACCTGACTTAAATCATCATAGAACGACTCGATTTCATCGTCTGAACTCTGTGATGTTGGTGCATAAACCTGAACTATTTTTAGAGTGTACCTTTTACACAGCCTAATCATAATCCAAGCTACCCTGTCTGACAAACTACTGAGTTTGACTACGTTACCAGCAACCTCTCGGTTGATCAAGAATTCTACTCCACTAGATCTTTCTTTGTCCTTACCTCAAAGTAGAACAGGTGATGACCATCTTGTAATTGTAATTCGGACTTCGCTCATTCTTACGATGTCCCACTTGATGTTGTCTAATTCTTCCATTAAACTCTCCAGCCTGTGATCTTCTGAGAGACTTCTTACGCTGTAGGTATAGATCTTCATTTTCTTTATGTTGTTTAATGTCCAAGGCTTGGATCTGCTTGGACAGTGCTTACTCACATTCAGTGGCACACTGCCCGTAAGCACACGAAGCAATGCGGTTGGACCCTTAGGAGACGATGATCCAACAGGAACACCCGGCTTTGTTTTTGTTGTGTTGCTCATATTGGCTATGAAGGGGGGTTGGCAGTAATCTCATCTCCGTGCCAAAAGGTTTCTGGTGAGACATTTCTCTGGTGTCACCTTATTCATTATATTCGGTGAAGCCGAATTTATAGGTTGCCCAATGGTCCATGCCGTCATTATGACGGTACCCCATATATCTATGAGGAATTTCCCTGTTCGCCATCAGGGACGTCCCAGTTTGCAGTGGGTCCTGCGACTGTGCGTATGAGCTGCTCTTTGTTTGATTTTTCTTACAAAACCTGTTCGATATGGGTAACCCTGCAGAGATTTTCTCTCTATCGACTTAGCTTTTGTAGTCATTAAGATTCTCAATACCTATCCAACACGTCAAGGTGTGAACTCTCGGATAGGGAGCATATTCATACCTTATACAAATGAAAGAGCTAGCCGCAGGAACTTTGTGGACTTTCTTCGACTAGCTTTGTGGTCTTTCTAAATCTCAAAAGTGCTTTTGATTTTGTAAACAGAGACTTTATCCTTTACCAGTTTGTGAATTTTGGAGGGGGTAATCTCTTGAGGTAGCTACGAAGTTGCCTTGATAATAGATCATCCCATTTACTTTTCAAATGGGGCTTTTATCACCACCCGGAGTTTTGAACTTGGTACCACCCGACAGGTAGGAGTCCTTAGTCAATTCTTATTCAATATCCTCATGCACCGTCTCCTCTCTCTTCTCCCTAATGCCCCAGGACATCAATCACATGTTATTCGGATGACATCTGCATACACTCCACCTTGCATGAAGTTCTTCAGCATTTTCTCCATCAGTTCTATGAGCACTTATCCTTGTATGGCCTCACCATCTCCCCACACAATCTACGAATTCTTCCTGACTTCCTGGTGGTTGCAAGCGTTATACCACAGTGTACACAGCATGTCTATCTGGAAACACTTGTTCATATCATCCCCTCGATCCAGTGAGGCAGGGTGTAAATCCCCTAGTTTAAGATCTGTTGCCTTTATTTTATCCAATCATACCTGGATGGTGACAGCTTCCAAACACTTGCCATGGATCTTATCAGGCTTCTGCATCAGTAGTTTTGCCTTTTCTCAGTCTATCAAGTGGTTGCTACTGTTTCTGTGTGTAACACAAGCATTTGGAAACCTCCATCAAACAGGCACTCAACACGATCGAACGAAATAGAGGTATGTACAACGTTTCATCCCACCTAATTTCTTTGCTTCCAATTGTAAGTAAAATCCTGGAAAAGTATCCCTTGTTGCCCTCCTTACTTATTCTATTTCTTTACACCTTATTTTGTGCATCAACAGTAGACAAAATGTCCCCTCACCTTATTACTTCCACTTACGTATTTGCCCATTGACAGTGAATAAATGTCCTCCTGCACACGGACAGTTGCTCCCTATCTTTCTTTGCAGTCCCTAGGCTTCAATAAACTTCCCCGTTACCTCCTGGTCCTTAGAGATTTCTGTGCCACGACTATGTAATGTACTTAATAAAGCTTTAATACGTGAACCGCAGTAAATGGTGCTTCTTTTGATAGCCTCATCGGAAACTGCCAGCTGCATACATGTTAAACACATGTACCACACTGGCACAAATGATACTTAATATTGTTCTTACACTACCCTGGTTAGAAGTTCTCCACCTGATGACATCCAAGTGGGTCCAAAGATACGCTCAAGCTTCCGGATGTAACGCAGGGTGAAATTCTTCTGGTCCATGGACTCTTGAGTTATGTCAGTAGTACTCATGGTGATCTGTAGTCCAAGAAGAATTTGCTGAAAAAAGCGTAATATGTATGAGAGACTTATTCACTTACTAATTTATTCAACCGTCTAATTCTAATGATGATGAACTATAATAATGCTGACAGGAGACCTTTTGGTCCATCACAAACTTGGATGAAAAAATGCTTAGATGGCTATTCAAATAAAATAAAAAAATATAATTATATTACATTGAATTGCTTCGACTGGAAACGACAGTTGACGATACGGTTGGCAAAACTTATCCTACCTGCTTCTTGGCTACATCTTGACAACTTTAGGATATTTCTCGTTCCGTTAGTATCTAGTGTGAAATTACTCACAGAACTTATTACATACATACATACATACATACATACATACATACATACATACATACATACATACATACATACATACATACATATATTCATACATACATACATACATACATACATACATACATACATACATACATACATACATACATACATACATACATACATACATACATACATACATACATACATACATACATACATACATACATACATACATACATAAAAAAGACCCTTTCTCCTTCAAAATGTGGTAGCATAGTGAGAGTATAACCTAACCTTTCTCTTACCCCACCCCCATCCAAAAGCTTATCCAAAAACCCATACGCTTTCCCTCCTATGTTATCACCTTGTGGATGAAGACTTATTCCTGACCCTTTTCCACTGTTCGGTCAGAGGCAATGCATCAAGAAACAACATCTACACGGCAGGATCCGACTGCTGAAGGTGTTGACCCCCATCGCTTCATTATGTGGCGACCCCCTTCCCACTCACCCGAAAAATATGAGAAGCAATGAAAAAGAAATTCCTTCGGGCCTCGTCATTTTCGCATCCATTCACAAACATTCTCCATTCACATCTATCTCTTGGATCTCCCTCCTGTGCTCGACTGACATTTTCCTTGTATCCACTGCCCCTTTCACCCATCTATCCTCTTCATTCTTGGTCTTTTCCTCAAGTTCCCTTTATCTACCTCCATCTTCTACACTCTTTATGTTAATCTTTCTTCACTCGTTCTTTCCACATGTCCAAATCATCTAAGCATTCTTTGATCAACCATATTTACCAAGTCTTTTTCCATCCCAGCTTTCCGCCTCACTTCTTTATTTCTAATACTGTCTATCCTTGTAAAATATTTACATATTCCTAAGGTCCGCTCTCATCTCAAACACGTTTAGGATCCTCCTTTCTCCTTTCTTCGTATTCTAAGTATGCTCCGTGCAATGTCATGGGTACAGCCACTCCCTTGTACATTCTTCTCTTTGCATTCATAATTCATCCCCAGATATCTATTTTTCATGACACTTTTCATTGCTCACAGACATTTACTTAATTCCTTTACTCTATAATTCATTCACACACCCACTCCATCTTTCCCTGCCATACATAACCCCAAATACTGTAACTTTTCCACTTTCTTCAACACTTTGATCTTTAAACTCCCTTTTTTTCACCTCCCGATTCCTTTAATCAATACCCCCCCCATACTCCTTATAAAGTACACTTTACAGATTGAGCCCTCTAAAACTTCTACATTCATACTTGTCCCATTTTCCCTGGTATATAGGAATTATACATGAACAACTCCAATCCACTTGCATACTTCCTCCTTTTAGACGCACACTAAGCAATATCATTAGCCAATCCACTATAACTATTCTCTTTGCCAGACCATGACAACCAATTAACCCATGTATCTCACCAGAATTTCCCGTCCTACCTACGCCCACCCATAGCCCTTCCCAAAGCTCCCTCATCCACACCCACACCCTCCGCACCTCGGTCACAAGGGAGGCCAAGGAAAACTCGAGACTTCACCGTCCTAAAACCAGAGCATGCAACTCGGATTGGACATCCCGCCGCAGCTCCGACTCGCAGCCCGTTCACCCCAGCTCTAACTTGTCCTCACTGGAGTCATCTAAGCCCACCGGTGGTCTCTCCCGTCGAGTGCCGGTACCAAGAGCCAGCTCAACCGGTATGTCCAAGATGAACCTCACGACCATCTGCAAGGAGACGCTGCGAAGAATAATCCCCTTCACCTCTTCCTTTGACCGCCCAGGGCCAGCCCTCCCAACCCCTAAGGCTAACTAAATCTTCCCCCCTCAAGTAAGACTCACTGGATACAAAGTCTGTTTCACCATGTGTAGAGTGGATCTTTAAGTGTGTTCCGTCAGAACGTCCAAAGCTGGAACCCAAAAAGGACTTGCACCTTTTCTGAGATTACAAAGCACGGTCCCGACTTCATCTGTTTGACCTTGATGGACAACCCAGCACCCGACATCATTCCCAAACTCCAAGGTTTTAACATATGGTGTCGGGGTCTTGCTCTCCACTTGGAAGTCTGTATCATGGCTAGGAAGTCTCTCCAGGCCACGATACTTAATCACTTTCACCATGAGCAGATGCTCGCGGTCAGAATCATTACTTCCCGCGGTCCCACCTTCCCCGTGGTTCTTTTCTTCCACTTGTAGACATTGCCAGCATGATGGTCTACAAACTGCCCACTTGCTTCTTAGGCGATTTCAACTATAAGCAACCGGGATTGAATCTCGGGGCGTGCAAAAATCCAGTGAGTCGCCAGCTTCACTCTATTACTGTACTTCATAGGCTGAGGCTCCTGGGACCGGACTTCCCTAGGTTCCTGTCCCGTAGAACGAGTGGAAAGCCGGAATTGGTCTTCTCCAGGAGCCGAACTTTCTCAACTCCATTATTACAGCCAGGGCCCCCACCCTCTCCGACCATATACCTCTCATCCTCCGCATCTCCATTTCCATTCTTGCCCCACCGTGCCAAGCTTGCGATACAGTCAGGCAGACTGTGATGGCTTCAAGGTATCACTTTCGAAGTTCGTCGGCAAGTAGATGTAGAATGCTCCGCCCTCAGTCATAGAGGAAGAATGGCGCAGACTCACGAAATTCGTCTAAAGCTCCATGAAGAAAAGCATTTTACCAACGACCTATTGCAAAGTGGCGACGTTCATGCCCTTTTCGATCACAGAGATTGAGGATTGCCATGCGGACACATTTCGATTCTTTCCTTGCCTCGTGCCCAGACTCGTGTGAAGCAAAAAAATAAATAAACAAAAAAGATAAATAAATAAAATAAAATAAAATAAAATGAAATGAATATATAAATAAATAAATAGATAAATAGATAAAAATAAAAACAAACAAATGAATAAATAAATAGATAAATAAATAAATAGATAGATAAAAATAAATAAATGAATAAATAAACAATAACATATAGAAAAAAAAATGGATGCAGAAAAGTTTGCAAGGGTCACTATTCCTAGGCTCGCGTCAGGAAGAGGGGCGCCTAACGACTTCGCTTTCCGGCTCGTGTGAAAAGTTCCCTCCTAAATTTGGAGGGACGTCAAACACGCGCTGGAAGAGAACTCTCGGCCTCCATCTCAGGTCATTAACCACTTAAACCATACACACTCCCCAACATCAAGCTGATCTTCTGGAATCAGCATGGAGTGAGGTCTTCAAACCATCCCGTTCAGGGACCGAGCTGTTTCGGAAACTTGCACAGGGTAAACACTTTCTTTTCTAGTAGTAATGACCTCGCTCTTAGCTCGTTAAGTTAGACAAGGCGACCCCTTGATGGCTCCCATTGACCAGGGAGAAGTAAGGGCGGTGGTCTCCGAATTCAAAGTCAAATCCACTGGCCCTACAGGCATTGGGATACAAATAGTCAAACAAATACCAGATAATACGATTACACATATGACAACATTATACAACTCTCTCGCCTCTTGGTACTTCCCTGGCCTCTTCAAAAACTTTGCAAACGATCCTAATATCCAAACACAACAAACCCCATTCTTATACAGGCTGATTTCCCTTCTTGAGTATTTTGGGAAGGTTTTCGAGCACGTTCTTTGCCGATGTCTGATCAGCTACCTAGAGGGGAAGACTCTTCAGCGGAACTGCCAGTTCGGTTTCAGGCCGGAGCGGAGCACAGGGAATGTAATTTTTAATGATTTATTTCCTAATGGGTCCCAAAACCACTGGACGATCGTCCTGGAAAGACAATCATGGCCTGCAAGGACGTGGAATATGCATTCGACACTGTTTGGCTCGAAGGTCTTAAGTACAAATTGTACCACTTTTTCGACCTAGTCCTGCCGTTCACGTAGTTACTCTGCAATTATCTGGACGACAGGTCAATTAGAATAAATTTGCAGAGCTGTCTGTCCCAGTCGTTTGTATCTAGGGCGGGAGAGTTCGGTCCTTGTCCCAAATTTCTACAACCTGTACACCAATGATATCCACCCTATTCTCGTAACCAGGCCCTAACTCAGTCATATGCGGACGACATCAAACACCTCAGCAAACATAAAACACTACAGGAAACAGTACACATCGTGCAAGACACACTAGACAGGGCACATGCATGGAAACAACAATGACGCATTAAGACGAATGTGTCGAAGTGGAAAGCTGTATACTTTCATTGCAACACGAACAACAAAACAATCATCGAAACCCTTCTCAAAATAAACAGCCTACTCATTCTGGCCAGGCCACCGCGTTGGGAAGCACACTGGATCGTTGTCTGACCTGGGGACCACCCTTTCGCATCCAGAGAACAAAAGCTAAAACTACACTGGGAAAACTCATACGTTTCTCGTCTGCGTTCATGGTCGTTAAACGTCGTCTGTACTCAGCAATGGTCAGATCGATACTGTGCCAGTCTCCTAGGTCGAGCCAGATGGTATACGCTTCAGTTACTCTCATCAGAGCCTTCAGAACAGACAAGAATTGGAACGATTTTAGAACCTCTGAATAACTACACCACGTGAAATTCGTCCATTAAACCAACACAAACACACACTGCGCACCAAACATTTCGAAAGACTTCACGCCAATCACACCAAGGCCACATTCTACAGATTTCTTGTCCTCTGGGGGCTTTCCTCTACCGCTGTATACAGTGACCAGCGGATGTTAACGTATCATTTTACCAGCTTAGACTGATAGTGACCAGACGCACTACGATGTGTTGAGTCCTGTCTGAGTACCAAGGACATGAGTCCGTCCGGAACCAGCAGCAATCGAAAGAAGAGGTAGTAGGTTCTCTACACATGTGCTATGACTGGCCGGGATCGTTCCTCGGTGGATACATTAATTCATTTTGTGTTCTCTACTCATATTTGTCTTTCTCTCGCGGGTAAAACAACTTCGCTACTTCAGGAGGTGTTTTGTTTCGTCGTTAGGAGACAGGCTATGACCATTACATTACATTACAACACTCATTGCATGTACACCCGCATAGAGGCAGCAATTCTTCCTGCGTGTCACACACACACAAGTACATCGCCTTTATCTCCCACTGAATTTAATTTAATTTCTAACTTTTTCTCCTACTGTATCTTCTCATTTCAGTTTACCTACCACTAAAAAAAAATCCATCTTTCTGACTGCCCCTCCGACTTAGCCTCTATCTCCTATCCTAATTTTGTTGGTTGACAAGCCGCGGGCTTCGCCCTCCCTGGCTTCACCGGGTGCTTGGCTGCGCAAACAGCGGCCTACGGCCGCAGCTTTCCGCGCTCTAATCCCTTGTTTTCCCCTTCGGCCTCGGCCTCGGGGCGGAACCCCAACACGGGATCCCCAGCACGAAGAAGAACGCGAAGAAGAACGCGAGGAAGAAGAACGCGAAGAAGAACGCGAAGAAGAACACGAAGTAGAATGCGAAGAAGAACGCGAAGAAGAACGCAAAGAAGAACGCGAGGAAGAAGAACGCGAGGAAGAAGAACGCGAAGAAGAATGCGAAGAAGAACGCGAAGAAAAACGCGAAGAAGAACGCGAGGAAGAAGAAGAAGAAGAAGAAGAAGAAGAAGAAGAAGAAGAAGAAGAGGAACGCGAAGAAGAAAAAGAAGAAGAAGAAGAAGAAGAAGAAGAAGAAGAAGAAGAAGAAGAAGAAGAAGAAGAAGAAGAAGAAGAAGAAGAAGAATACCACCTGACCCCGACTTACCCAAGCGCTTTTTCAAGAATATTTTTAGGACAAAGTGTCACCGTAATACCACCTGTCCCCGACTTCCACAGCGTTTTTTAGAAGAATATCTTTATTTAGACTTATTAAATATCTTGATTAATAGAAATTCCAAAAAAGAATTCCTTCACAAATACTGAAGCAAGGCTCGAATTCTAAGTGTCCTGTCCATAATTCCTGAGCCACGACACAAAGAAACTAATAAGTATTCCTAAAAATTGCTCAGTGGTAATAGCCCCCTTTTTACACACAGCAATATCTTTTACTTTTTCTACAGACTTCTCTTCCCCTCCCAGAAACACCGATCCCGCGTGAACTGGTGGTCTTTTCTAGGTAGTCCAGATTCCATTTCTCTTGATGCCCTTCGTATGTCACTTGTTCCTAGTCCTGTCATTCTCTTTTCCTATAACATTAATTTCCCTAATATCTGTCACTACCGCATGGTCTCTGTCCTCTTCTACATTCAAACTCCATGAAATACGCTACCCGTCTTCCTCTTTCTACCTTTACTCTCCTCAACATCCACCCATCAGTCTCATTACCGTTTTCTCTCTACTTGACTCAACCCTTCACTGTTTTCCTTCCTTTTCTTCTGAAAAATATATTCATTCTCTCTAAAGTTATCTGTAAAAAAAGCTTGTCATAAAAATCTACTTTATCTTCCATTTTGCTACCATCCTCTTTATTTTGTACCTCTCATATTTTTCTACTTTCCAATCACTCTCCATGTGCTTTTTTTTTTTCTTCTTCCACCATGGACATCATCTCTTTTTCCCACCATTCACTGCCTTACCTTCTGTTCCCTCACATTCTCTTCATCCCATGCACCGTCTTGCGCACTTTAACACGTCTTCCTTGAATTATACACATTCTCACTTTACTTCTGCTTCTCCTATCTTTTTTCTTCCGCTTTTAAATATGAAGAAAGCCGATATATGGAAGACAGATAAGTACCAAAGTGGTGAGTTAAACACAGGAAACAGTTGGAGTTTTATTCACTGACATATCGTCCTTACTAGGAGTTTTTTCTAGTAAGGATAAAACGTCAGGGAAAAAACTCCAGCTATTTTCTGTGTTTATCTTTAGAGTCCCACTACTCATCTCTCTTCCACACATCGACATGTCGAATGCTAGTAACCGACCAGGAGCTTTTTAGAGTGAGTTTCTTACGAGAGGGAAGACCGATAACTGTTTACTTCGCCGCAGACTCCTGAGATATTTCCAAGATGAATGTTACGTCAGTGAAAAAAAAACGTTTTTTTTTTTCTGCTTTTATCTGACAGCCTTGCCACACAAGGAGACCTGATAACAAATGACTGCTCCCCTCCTACTACTCTCTGCCTGCGACAAAAAGACAGTCCCACGCAAAGACAGGCTTAAGTATCTTAACTGATACTCTTTGGTGATCTAATAAAGGTATTGAAATGGGTCAAGGGTCATGTAGGCAAGGTCATCATATTAGGAAAGCAGGGCAGAACTCGCAGTGATGGGCTTAAACTGGACAAATCTAGGCTTAAGAAGGAAATAGGCAAGAACTGATTTACCAACGGAGAGATAAAGGAATAGAATAGACTTAGTAACCATGTAGTGAGCACTGGAATGACTCAGTGTTCAAAGAGAAGATTAGATAACTATGAATAGGGATGACAGGAGGTAAGTGACATGGCATTTCTAGTGTAAGTCCTTATGGTATTTTGCAACCCCCTCTATTTTTATCCTCTTATGTTCTAAGACAAAGCAAATATCAGTCCAAGGTTTCTTCGTAGAGGGATCTCTTGAAGGATTTGTGGACTTTTGTGAAATGCTGCGGGGCTCCGGGACCCCACTCGGTGAAACTCGAGGTAACAGATGATCGATCGATTAAAAAATTATCATTATTATATCATTATCATTTTCACACACACACACACACACACACACACACACACACACACACACACACACACACACACACACACACACACACACACACACACACACACACACACACACACACACACACACACACACACACACACACACACACACAACACATATGTTGACTTTTGTTTCAGATTATACATTCATATTTACATTTTCAGCATTTGTATGAAGGATTTACAATTAGTATTACATTTTCTAGTCTCCTAATGTTCTACATAGATCTGGCACTCTACAATTGATCTTGTCATTATTAGTAGATGTGTCTTGGTGTGGTGTGTGGTCAGTTGATTATAATTATGTCTTCCTACGAGCGTGTGAATTGTTTGGATGTGAATAGCTAGGTCGGTTATCCATTGGTCCTGATTCTCTGTCATGTGATATTTACGTGATAAGTATGTAGCGTTCTGTTGATGTGAGAGAGAAAGGGAGGTTTTGTTACGTTAGGGGCGTTCTGTTAGTCACGTAGACATATTTGGTCAAGTGACATGCATGTGAATGTAACTGATGCATAGTGCATTAAGTGTACATATATTATCTGAGGGTTAAATGTGATTACAAATAGATATGTTTAGTTCCGCATGGATACAGGGGTCCCGTCATTTATCGTGGTGCTTGAGCTCGTTGATAACGTCAATGACGGGGTTTTATCATATCTGGGAGAGAGTGAGCAATTGCTCAGGTGTTACCCATGGAAATTGATCTCGATTTAATAGGGCCTCTTAGTTTCGTTCACAGGGATATATTGCGGAACAGGGCGGATCGGCAGTGCAATAAGGGGATTTTCCTTTTGGGAGGGCAGTTGCTTCCTCCCTGTTGTCGTTCTTTGGTCATTATCATTATCATCATCATATTCATGTCGCATATGTGTTAGTTTAGAGAATTTAAGTTTAAAAGAGATTTTCTAGCCTTTTCTCCGTGTAGGGTGAGCGGAGTGGGCCACGAATAGGGTTCCTTAATCGTGTAGGCTGCTGCCGAGATACGTTGGTTTTTAATTCCACCAAGGAACGACCACCGTGTCTACACCGCCTGTTGTATGGATTGTGACTAAAGGCTTCCAGAGATCTATTATTGCTTGGTGTGCCTATTGGGCACATACATACGCACTATCACTTAAGTTAGGGCGAAAAGGAATGAAAGTGGGTTGTGTGCAATAATGAAGATAGATCGCTTTGTCGGCTCGAAGAGAGGAGTATCGAACAACACCCACTTCTTTTGCTAATGGCAGTCTGTCGGTGAACGACGACGACAGTGCTCTGGTGAATTGTAACGAGGTAAGTGGGGATGGTTTACATATGCAAGTGAAGATCTTCGTGATGTGTCCATGTAAATTCAGGAATGAAAAGGGATTACTCGGGTTGTTGTATACAGGAGGGGAGGTAAACAGACTTTCAGCCTCCTTTCAACTTTCACCCACCTTTCTCTCTTCTGCCTTTCGTCATTTCCCCCTTCTTCACTTTCACTTCTTATTACTGTTTTGGTTTCACATAATTTAGTCGGTATGACCTGTTGCCTTCAATCATTCCTCTTTGCTAGTTCATTATATCATAATATTTTCCTTCTGATATAATCTTCAGACAAAGGGGAAGTAAAGTTTTGGTAAGTTTTCTTTCCTTTTCTTTCTGTGTAACCCAGCTGCATTCCAAGTAAAAGTACCACAATCTTTAGGTAGCCACTTATGTTCTTCATACTTAATTTTTTGCAATAGAAGCTTCATACTTTCATATGTTTCCTTCATGTTAGCCGCATAGGCCAGAGGAACAGAAGGAAACTTATTTCCATTGTGGAGCAAAACAAATTTTAATGTCACTTTTGAAGAATCAATAAACAGTTGTCACTAATTCCTGTCATATTTATGGTTTAGTTCCTCCATAACAGAATATATATCATTGCAAAACACCACACAATTCTTAAGTGAGAAAAAAAATGTTCAAAATCACAATGTCGCTTACAAAAATCTAACTTTTCATTTATTCTGGGGAAGAATCCAGCCCTTTAACCTGGAAACAAGAAGTTCAGATTATTTTTTGACAAGTTTAAATCCAACACAAGATCAATCAGATCTTCCTGATTCAATAAATGTGGTTCAGTTGAAGAACAGATTGACTGAAAGTGCATAACAATCTTACACAGTGTTGCCAAACTCAGTGTTGCCATACGCTTGATTAAAATATATCCCACGTAACCCACGTATTGTAACATACCGTGGAACACAAAAACTGTGAGTGATGGAAAAAATGGACATTATTTTTGGATTCTGCATGCAAAAACATATGAGATACAGATATTGTTTTCCTTGGGACAAATTCTTTGTTGACTAGTGATATCAGTCGAGTATGGAATATGGACTACTTAGTACAGACTACAAGCTTGCGCAGGTTCGGTTTCTGTAGGAAAATTAATTGATAGTCGTGTATAAAAAGGTGAGTATTACCTCTGAGAATTTTTAAGGGGCATTTACTAGAGCATGTATCGCGGCTCGGGAGAAATGTGACAGGAGATTTGGATACCGAGGCTTGCATCTATACTAACCAATGAAAGCAAGAAAAATGGTCGAAGACATGATTGTTGACAAAGCCAGAAACACGGAAAATATTTTAGTGAGTGGTAAACTGAAATGCAAATATATAGTATGAAAGAAAATTATAAATGATGTGAATTTTAAAAGAAAAAGCATGTGTACAGTATATGTTCGTACATGTGGGCGTCTCTTTATTTGTGCAAAAATGTGTATATGTATCCGAAGAGAAGTAACATTAAGTTGATTATATGCTATTTCTCTTATGAGGTCTAGGTGTGATATGTCGGATTAGGTGTTTGTGTTTCGCGTGTTTTACTGGCCACTAGGACATATAATGCGGAGGGAAGGGTTGGAAGAGGTGGTGATGACGGGAATAGTGGAAGGAAGGAGAGCAAGAGGAAAGCAGAGGGAGAAGTATATGGACGGGCTGATGAGGGCGACGGGAAAACAACTCAAACCAGCACAGATGTTACAAGTAACTAGGGACCATGAACGGTGGCGCTCCATGGTTGTCGAAGTCCAAGAGGATATGGCACGACGGTAAGGTTAGGTAAGTTTCATGTGTAGTCTTTCCAAATGTCTCACGTGCATTTTGTGTTTATGTTGGTTGAGTGAACGGATGTTGGCAGCTGGGTGTAGAGATTCAAATGTTTTGACGTCGTTTCATTGCAAACCCGTGATGAACCGGACTGTGGCATTCTGAACCATCTTTTGGAAGTAGTTGTTTGTGGGGCATGTCATCTGGCTCAATCGCGGGCACTGACACAGTAATGGCCTGACCAAAGTTAGGTTGAAGCAACGTTTGGTGATTAATGTTTCGGTTTGCGTAAATGTGGAATCCAGGAAAGGCAACTGTTTAGTGTGCTACAAAGGCATGGTCTATGGCTGAGATATTTGTGTTGTTTATCGTAAGAGGAGTGTTCGTGATTGTTCTGTTGGTTTTACTGTAGTGGAAGTATACAGCTTTGCATTTAGTCGCGCAGGTCTTAATATGCCATTGTTGTTTCTATGCGTGTGCCCCATCTAGTATGTTCTGCATTATATGCAAAGCTCTTTCCAGTGTTTTGTGTCTGTTAATGTGATTAGTGTCGTCCGCATACGAAAAAATAGAATTCCGGTTGCGTGGGTAAGTAGCACTGGTAGGTTATTCGTGTATAAATTGTATAGAGTGGGGGTAAAAATAGAACCCTGAGGCACTCCAGCCTGTGCTACAAAAGGTCGGGGCAGGCAGCCCCGACACTTTATCTTTATTGTCCTGTCATCCAGGTAATTGCAGAACAACCGTGTTAACGGCAGGGCAAATTCAAAATAGTGGTATAATTTGTATCTAAGCCTTTCATGACAGACAATGTGGAATGCCTTCTCCACGTCCTTGCAAACCAAAATTACTTTATCAGGGTGACTGTCTGAATGTCTTTGATCACACTGAGTGATCATGGAGATTGTGTCTCGAGCATTTCGCTCCTGTCAAAAAACCGAACTGGCAGTCGCTCAATGCTTTCATCATTTTCAAGTATCCGGTTAGGCGACAGAAGAGGACGTAGTCGAATGTCTTACCAAAGTAGTCTAAAAGGGAGGTGGCCCGGTAGGTTAAGGGGGCAGATGTAGGTTCCAGGGGTTTGGAAATGAGGATGGTATGGGAGGCCTTGAAAATATGTAGGAAGTAACCAAAGGCAAGTGATTTACTATATAATGTTGTTATATGTGCATTTCTGTTGTCTGGAAAGCTTTTGAGTAGATGTGGACCACTGCGTGAAGGGGACTTGATTTTTAGTGCAAAGATTACCCCATTTACCTACTTTATCACGAAGAGGATCATCTTTATATAACTCAGAGGGATCAATAGTCCCATCGGGAGTGAGATCACTACAACTACTCACAAAAGTCTGAACTCTGTAGCTGTTCTTAAGCCAATGTGGTCCTTGCACAGGATGGGGTTTAAAAACCTTACTCTAGTAGTTCAGCTTACTGTTGGAGAGTGTGTACAGAGTGGTTGAAATGGTTGATGACCTTGGGTAGAGGCTGTTAACTCCCTTCCAGCTGCTGTTTGACAGTCCTCTAAAATTTGGAAGGATCAGTCGCACAGGGACCAAACTGTGCAAATATCTATCTCGCTAAAGCTACAGTGGCGTCACTAGTCCCTGTTCTTGTTCAATTGAACATTTTTATCCCATTCGTTCCTGTAGTCAGCTAGAATGGAATCTACACCATAATTTTGTTCTTAAGAGTTATTTGTGATCTGAAATGCTAACGAGATGTAAGAACCTCCGATTATATTATTTGGGCCTCTCTGTGGTCAGCTGATCACTCGGCCTTGATAGTGAACACTCGGCGGCACAGTCAAGGTAAAAACACACCACCACCACCACCACCACCACCACCACCACCACCACCACCACCACCACCACCACCACCACCACCACCACCACCACCACCACCACCACCACCACCACCACCACCACCACCACCACCACCACCACCACCACCACCACCACCACCACCACCACCACCACCACCACCACCACCACCGTATCCTGAAGAAGTTGATTCGGCTTTATGGTGGTTCCTTGGCCATCCCTAAGCCGTCAGATACCTTTGTGAATCTCTCGAGTGTTGTTCTTTCGGATGCGCAAGTGGAATTTTTAAATTTAACAGTGTTAACAAAAAGACCCAACTTGCATTATTGTATGATAATCTCTGTAAATTAGAACGTGAAGGTAAAATTTCTATCAACCCTGACCTTCAAGAGAACTTGCAAGCAGAGAGCACTAAGAAGAGACACCGTCCTTCTCAGGGTATTTTGTCCCCTCGCCTTCGCGAGGCCGCACAGCAGCTCCGTGACAACGAGCACATTATTATTCGCAAAGCGGATAAGTCTAATACCTTTGTGATTCTTGATCGTGACTGTTACCTGGATAAGTGTAATAATCTTTTAGGAGACCCTTCTAAATTCCAACCTTTGTCTCGTAACCCCACTGTTAATCTTAAGTCTAAGGTTAATTCACTTATTCACGCTGCTAATGCGGTCATTGGTGACCTTAAATTTGATTCCATTACTGGTGATTTTGCCCCCGGCTATTTTTACGGGAATGTTAAAACGCACAAGGAAGGTAACCCCTTAAGACCTATCATCTCTCAAATACCTACCCCTACTTATTCCCTAGCTAAACGCTTAAATCAGATTATCACCCCCTACATCCCCACCACTCATTCCCTTAAATCTACTGATGAATTTGTTGACATTTTAAGATGTAACAAGCCCTCGGGCATTTTAGCCTCCCTGGACGCTGAGAGTCTTTTTTCCCATGTCCCCTTGATTAGAACTGTTGACATCATCTTAAATTACACCTACCGCCATCCAGTGCTCCCTCCCCCCAAACTTTCTGAGCCTATCTTGAAAGACATGCTCATGGCTTGTACATCAGAAGCCCCTTTTAAATGTCCTTTAGGTAATTTGTATGTTCAGACTGACGGGGTTGCCATGGGGTCCCCCCTGGGGGTTTTATTTGCTCAAGCCTTCATGGCCCATGTTGAAGAAGAAGTTATTAGCAACCTCCCTATTAAACCCTCTTTGTACCGCAGGTATATAGACGACATTTTTGTGTGTGTCAATGACATGCGTTTACTTGAAGAACTTAGATCGAACCTCCAGGAAGTTTCAGGTTTAAAATTTTCTGTTGATTTAAACTATTACAACAAACTCCCGTTTCTTGATGTTATGGTGGACGCGTCTTCTGACAACTTCATCACTTCTGTTTACCGCAAGCCCACCAATGCTGGGAAATGCATGAACGGTGAGAGTGAATGTACGGCTGAGTACAAAAGAGGTGTTATTAAGGACTACATGCGACGGGCGATTAAGGTTTGCTCGTCCTGGCATTCACTACACGCAGAACTACAACACCTACGCCAGCTGTTAGTGAATAACGGTTATTCCAACACAGACTTTGACAACATTACCAATAAGATGTTAGACAGTAGTTTGTATAACCGTACCCCTCCCCACAATAATATCATCAAAGTCTTTTATAAGAATATCTTCAACAGCGCTTACCGTGAGGATGAGAAATGCATTAAAGACATTGTTTTTCGAAATTGTAAACCGGTGGATGAAAATGATGTCTTGCGCTTGGTGATATTTTATAAAAACCCACGCACTAGTTCCCTAGTCCTCAAAAATGATTTGTCTGGCACTTCTGGGATGCTGTCGAAAACTAACATAGTCTATATCTTCAAATGCATTACTGGAGACTGTGAGCTCCTTCCTCGTAGCTATGTTGGTCATACGACATGCAGCCTTAGCAGACGTTTAACCCTCCACCTCCAACAGGGAGCCATTAAGAATCATTTTGAACAGTATCACAAGTCTGTGTTGGATAGAGCAACCATTGTTCATAACACTGAAGTGCTAGCCCAGTGTAATAATATTAAGGAACTAAAAATGTTAGAGGCTGTGTATATAAGAGAATTGTCTCCTGTGATCAATGTGCAGGCTAATTTGTTGTCTGCTATTTCTTTATTTAATACGTCCTCGCGACATGCTATTCATAACCTCCCTGTGTATGCTAAGCACGCTACTTCACCTCACCTTACTCCGACTCCTACTCTCCCCCCCGCACCTCTCCCGCCCCCGTCCCCGCCCCCGCCGCAAGCTCTGAGAAAGTCTTCCAGGGTCAGGTCATCGGAGGTTTAAAGATCGCGCTTGACCTAAGAGTGTAGCATTCTATTTTTTCCTGTGACCATGTAACGTATCTGTAGATTGTGTTGCCTTAACTGTTCTTGTAACTTGATAATGACTCTATGTAGTCGAAACGTCAAATATTAAAATGGAGAACTTTGGAAAGTTCGTTTCCGCTCATCCTCCCAATATTAAAACTTTAGTGAGGAAACTTGAAAATATCAAGAAGAAAATTAATAACTGTGAAAATGCTGTGGTGTTCAATTCAGTGTGTATAAAAGAAAACCTGCGCCCTAAGTATACAATATATATATATGTATACATACATATACCAAGGCTTTTTCCCCCTTACAAGGGGGGTAGCCAAAAAGAAAAAGGCATAAAATCATTCCCACCCATTCCATCCCTGAATACACTCCACACCCCTCCACCCTCCCTCTTATCTTAGCACCTCCTGAATGACGGGTCATCCCTGCACCTTGTCCACTGCCCTGGGTCAGAAGCAGTGTCGCAAGACACAGCACATCCACAGCAAGGCCGCTTCATTAAATCGGCGACCCCCCTCTCCGTCCCCCCAATGCATAAAATGAGAGGACGGGGAGAAATCCCTTCGGGCTGCGTCAAATTTTGCTCACACATACTACCACACCCCCCATCCACCCGCCCATTCCACCTCATGCTATCACAACATCATCCATATACAACCATTCTCCATTCACCCCTGTCTTCTGTCCTCTCCCGTCCTTCCTCAACAGACATTCCCCTCTTCCCCAAAGCCCCCTTCACCCCATCCATCCACCTCATCCTAGGACGTCCCCTCATGTTCATTCCCTCCACATCTGCCTTCCACACCTCTTTTACTAGTCTTTCTTCACTCATTCTTTCCATGTGTCCAAACCATCCTAATATTCTTTCATCAACCCTATCTCCCAGCTCCCTTTCCACTCCCGTTCTCCTCCTCACCTCCTCATTTCTCACTCTATCTAGCCTAGTAACCCCCATCATACTTCTCAGACACCTCATCTCAAACACATTCAAACTCCTTCTCTCTTCTTCTCTTATGTTCCATGTTTCTGCCCCATACAGTGCTGTTGGCACAATCACTCCTTCATACAGTCTCCTCTTAGCATCCATTCCCAAATGTCTATTCCTCATTACACTCTTTAATCCACCAAGGCATTTACTCGCTTCTCTCAATCTACATTCTACCTCCACTTTCACTCCACCTTTCCCTGACACATTTGCACCCAAGTATCTAAAACTATCCACTTCCTCCAGTCGCTCTCCCTTAATGCTCACTTCCAGTCTACTGCCACTTTCACCCCTTGTACATCTCATCACCTTACTTTTACCCACATTTATCTTTAGCTTTCATCTATCACATACTCTCCCAAACTCTGCCACCAACTTCCTCAATCCCTCCTCCGATCCTGCCACAAGCGCAGTGTCGTCCGCAAACAACAGCTGGCTCACCTCCCACTTTTCTCCATTTTCTTTAACCATCTCCAATCCCTTGCCATCACTCACTCTCTCCATTTCCAATCCTTACACACGCTCTACTATTCTCATAAAAACTCTTGACAGCTCCCAGAAGCTTTCCTCCTATCCCGTATATATATATACTATATATATATATATATATATATAAACATATATATATATATATACTGTATATATATGTATATATATATATACATATATATATATATATATATATATATATATATATATGTGTGTGTGTGTGTGTGTGTGTGTGTGTGTGTGTGTGTACTAGCCAAATTACCCGCGCGTTGCTGCGGGCAAATGCTGATTATTTTAATTCTGATAGAATTTGCGGAGAAAAGTTACACGTATCAATATAACTCAATGGAAAATGTAACGCACGAAAAATGTGAAAACAGTATTTTTTTAATGTATCAATTCAAAATTACATTATAATTTTTTTCCTTTTTCTTGTTGCTGCGGGCAAATGCTGATTGTTTTAATTTTGATAGAATTTGTGGAGAAAAGTTACACGTATCAATATAACTCAATGGAAAATGTAACGCATGAAAAATGTGAAAACAGTATTTTTTAATGTATCAATTCAAAATTACACTTTTTTTCTTGTAAATCAATTTTGCAAAAATAACAAATCAAAAGTTGATCATTTTCTTTTTTGTTTATGACAGTATTTGTAAAATAGCAATTCAAAGTTTAATTGTTCGTGAATAATCCCTAACCTAACCATACCATACCTAACTTTAACCCTTAACCCTAACCAAAATATTTTTTAAATGAAATATAGCTTTAAACACTCCCCCTCCCAGATGTGCGCCCCCCTACCCGAAGGTTGGGGAACCCTAGTTTGAAAATACATGCATACACAAACACAAATATCATGTGCACATTCTTTTGCGTGCGTGTGTGTGTATGCGTGTGGACTGACAATAAATGCCTACAGCTAAAAGGTGAAGAAATATATCTATTTATATTCAGAATATATATGGTTATAGAGGTTTATTTGGAAAAACCTAGGAAGAGTTTGTAAATAATACATTACATTTACATTTATTGATTACAAGAAATACATCTTGCCTGGGTCTCTACCCACTACTCCTAGAAGGCATACTAGTATGCTTTTTACATTTAAAGTTATGTGTACAAGTTATTGAATCATGTCGATTGTTGCAGCGCTGCACGGTCCTGGTCGATCCCTTCGGTCCAGCCGACGTGGTTAGTGTCCTCTGTGCCCGTCGCGTACTATCTGGTCCAGCCGACGTGGTTAGTTTCCTGCACCCGTCGCGTCCCATCCGGTCGGTCCAAGGCATCATGCGCAGTTACCTCGGTGAAAAAGGAGAAGGTATTAGTCCTTTGGCTTAAATTGTTGTGGTGTGTCATAAGTCAAAATCACAAGTGTACAGTTAAGAACCCATCCGTATCCTCTGGGGGCTGGCACTTGAAGGAGGCGTCCCAGCCAGCGTGGTTGGTATCATCCGTTCGGTTCAAGGCATCCTGCGCAGTTACCTAGGTGAAAAAGAGTAGGTATTAGTCCTTGGCTTAAGTTTGTGGTGTGTCATAAGTCAAAATCAGCAAGTGAGTACAGTTAAACAGAACCCATCCGTATCATCTGAGGGGCGGCACTTGAAGAAGGCGTCCCAGCTGATACGAGGTAAGTGTCCTTGACAGTCGACGGATGAGTCCCCCGGCTGAAGTCCTGGGGCCCGCACGCAGAAAGCTGGTCGCTGGGCAGGGGGCCACATAATGATTTAGCCCGTTTGCCCCTGCTTCTCCACAGTGTATGCAGGCCTCCGGCTGTCCCTTCACCTCCGAGAAACATCGATATCCGAGACGGAGGCGGTGAAGGGTGATTTCCTCTACCCTGGAGAGACGGACTCCAGGGGTTTACACACTGTGGTAACTTGATACCAGCGTGCTGATGGTCTCTGGGCTGCCAGGTTCCTGTGGGTTTGCAGTTCCCTCTTGGCCATCGTTCTCGTTGCAATGGCCAAGATCTCAGTTCGGCTCGGGAGGACACCGATTCCGTCTTCCATGTCTCCTGTGGCCGCTCTTCTGGCCACCCTGTCTGCCGCTTCATTCCCTTGGATGCCAATGTGTCCCGGCACCCAGTTGAGGACGACTGATCTCCCTTGTTGACGGAGGGCCTTGAGCTGAAATAGCAACGAGGTCATTATGTGTTTGAGGTCATTGTGATAAATTCTAGATACTAATTGTAATAGAGCTAGACTATCTGTGTGCACAACTACATTACGTTGGTGGGTGCTGAGAGCATGGGTCAATGGTAGACCCACTGCAACACCCTCTGCTTGCGTCGAGCAGCGGGTGCCTAACACCCTTACTCCCTGTTGCACGTCCTTCGCGTCACCCGCTGCACCTGCCACGTTGTGTTCGGGATCCACGGCGCCGACTGTGATATAGACGACGCTGTTTTCCGTGGCGACAGATCTCATTGTGTCTTCCGCATCCGCCCTAAGGCGCGCCAGAGGCGTGCCGCGTCGCGACGCCATTATACAGATTCTGGTCGGTGGATTCTCCCAGGGGTGAGATTGCACGTAACCTTCCACCGGCACATCCCTCCTTTTCTGAAGGATAAGGTCATGCAGATGAAGGCCCCTTATGCGGTGTGCAAACCTCCCTGACCACCTCTTCCGCGGGAAGAGATCCGGATCGTGCTGATTAGCCTGAGCCGCAGGAACGAGTCATGTTCCCTCTGAATGACTCTGGTGGCAAAGGCTACCACCTATCCAGAGATCCTTGCACTGATAGGCAGCAGTCCCGTTTCTTGCTGCATATTGGCGACCAGAGTCCAGCGCGGCGCGCCAAGTATTATGCGCAGCGCCTGGTTTTGCACTGTCCCCAAGCCGGCCAACTGTGTCTCGGATAGACCAGCCAGAGCATTGCTGGCATAGTATATCAGCGGCCGAATTGCGCCGACGTAAAATGTCCGGAGGACAGCGCTGTTAGCACTGCTTCTTCGGTCGTCAAGGACCTCAAGGCTGAGGGCGATTTTCCCTGATGTAGGCCACTTCTGTCTGGAAAGACAGCTGGAGTCAAGCCAGACGCTAAGGTACATGTGCGTATTGACCCACTCTACCTCGTGTTCTTGCAGCAGGAGCCTGGTCCTCGGTGTCACGCTAGTGCCAAAACACATGGCTTTAGTTTTTGGTGGCGAGATCTTGAGGCCAAGCTCTTCTCATTTTAAGGAAATGCGGTCGAAGCACTGTTGCGTCCTTCTGGCCTTGGTCCCTCTGCCTACTACCACCAGTGTGACATCGTCTGCGTACGATAGGAGGCGGCATCCTGTAGTTAGAGGGGTGGCTATTGATTCCATCATCAGCACGTTAAACAAGGTGGGACTTAGAACCCTACCCTTGGGTGTACCATTTTCCAGGGGGTGATAGCAGGACTCCACTCCCTGTAGACGAACTCTGGCAGTTCCATTGGAGAGGTAATCCGCTATTCACTGTAACAGTTTCCCCTGGATTTCTCTGGCAGCAAGACTGTCCAAAATTGCAGCGGGATTGCCAAGCTCAAATGCCTTCTCTAAGTCAAAGAAGACGACCATGGCGTGACCTTGCCCCACATGGCTCAAGAGCGGCGCGACGCACTGAGCCGTGCCCACCCCTCTGGTGAAGCCATAGAGGTTCTCTGGTGCTGGTCCCAGTTTCCACAGGAGTCTTTGGAGAACCATCCTCTCCATGGTCTTCCCCAGGCAGCTCGTCAGGGAGATAGGACGGTATTTTCCGGGCTCCCTGGGCTTGGGGATAGGCACGATGTCGGCATGCTTCCAGTTGGATGGAAGTCTTGCACAGGACCAACTACTGTTTAGTACCTGGAGGAGTGCTTCTTCTCCAGCATCCCCCAGGTGTGCAACCATGGAGTACGTCACTAGGTCGCTCCCCGGAGTAGTGTCGGAGGATCTCTTACGTGAGGCTTGTAACTCATGGACGGTGAATGGCGTGTCCGTGTCACCCGGACACCACATGGCGGCTTGTACCCTGGCCTTTCTTGGTTCACGTAGCATGGCCTGTCTCTGCTGTAGCTTGACGGGTAGCGTGGCTGTGTGCGTGCGTCTGGCAAACTCTTGCGCCAGATTTTCTGCCTCGCACTGTGGTGCACTGAGAGCACGCCGAGGTGGAGTACGGCTGGTAGCTATGTGGAATTTCCTCCACTGTTCCTTTAGCGTGTTGGACTCGCTAAAGCTTTGGCACCATTCCAGCCACTTATCGCTACGCACACGTCGAGCTGTCTCCTTGGCCTCTTCGACGGCACTCCGGAGGTTGGCCAGGTTGGGAGGGTTGTGGTGTCTACGCAGGATCTTTCGTGGACGGTTGACCCTGTGGCTGGCATCCTTGATCTCCTGGTTGTAGTACCAACCATCACGATGTCTCCTCCTGTTGAGGGCGGTCTTAGGTATTGCCTCCTCTGCCGCTGCATGAATAGCAGAGACCAGTGAGGCCTCCGCATCATCCAACTCACCCATGGCCAGAGCGTCGGTGACGACCTCGCGAGCCACTCTGTCCTTGAACAACATCCAATTGGCCTTGCGTGGGTTCCACCTTCCTATTCTCTGGACCACTGGAGGTGGCGGGGCTACGGTGAGCGACATGTCTATTCCAAAATGATCACTCGTAGCCGTGTCGTTGATGCTCCACGACATCCGATGCAGCAATGAGGAGGAGACAAAGGAGAGATCGAGCCTACCATGTCGTACATGCGTCGGCGACCCGTCGTTCAGTAGGACCACACCCGGGTTGGTGTTCAAGATTTCTTCAATGTGTCGCCTGGACGAGTTTGCAGGTGACACGGAGTGAAGAATGGGGTGGTGCACATTAAAATCCCCTGCGAGGATGTACTGCTCGTCCTCGGCGACGGTGCATACTTTCCCCAGGTCCAAGTGTCAACGCCCAGGGGCCTTGTAAATGTTATACACATGGACCGTTTCATGGAGGGAGTGCAGTTGAACTGCGAGCACCTCCACGTCTTCCCAACATTCTATTGGTGGGTCTACTCTTAAACATGGGATGAAAGCATGGACAAGGGTCATACAACCTCTGCTTATGTCCGTTTGAGGTGACACGAACACGTGGTATCCAGAGATCCTGATCTCTTCCTCTCCCACCAGGGTCTCCTGCAGGAGGATGACCTGCTTTTCCTCCTGCCTTATGATAACTTGCAGAAGTGACTGTTTCGCTCTGAATCCGAGAATGTTCCATTGGAGGAAATGAACAGTTCGGGTGGTCGAGCGCACTGTCGGCAATCTATCCATGGTGCTTGTTGTCTTCTGAGGATTCCGCTGATGACGGCGGGCTTGACGGTGGAGAAGTGTCCGTATCCATCCCTTCGTTTCCCATAGGTACGTCAGGGAAGCCATCTACAAACGCTGCGCCACCTGCCTTAGAGAGGGTAACCTTCCGCCTCGTCTGATACCGCTGGACTCGGACTGGGCCCTCAGGCAATGCAGTCTTGACCGCGGCTCTTGCGGTACTCTTGGTACCTGCCTTGCCTTTTCGGACCGGCTCGTCAGACGTCGGTCGCCCTGTGCATACTGGGGAGGGCGCTGGATCCTCCTCGTGTGTCTGGACACTGGTCGAGGGCACTGGGGGAGGCCGCGCAGGAGATGGGGTTATTGGAGAGTTCTTGGTCACTTGGGTGGTACCTGGTGCAGCAGATGAAGACATGGAGGGCTTGGTGGCAGGTGAATACTTCTTGATGGAGACCATCGCCTGTGCTATGTCCTTGAGGAAGCTCGTAGCTTCCCTGACCTGGTCCTCCGAGTTCCCTAGGTAGCGGGCCAACGCAGCCGCGGCGACCATGACGAACTGCATCAGTTCGTCATCCTGAAAGGTGAAGAGCCGTGAAAGGGCTTGCGCCGGTTGCTGCTCCTTTTGGGCAGGAGGTTCTGCCGGGGGGTTGCGATCCTTGGTTCTGTTACGGAACCGGAACCGCTGAGGGAGCCCAGGGAACTCTGTCTCCGTTAGCGCAGGCGACGGTGTTGGAGGCTGCTGACGGGGTTCCCTTGGTTGCCGAGGGTGTTTCCACACCGAGGGACGGGGCGGGGCCGGAATGTAGTCCTCTCTGGCCTTATACACCTCTCTCGTTGCCTTGGCCTCATCTCTGCGGATGCCGCAGGCAAGGCTCCAAGCGCGATGGGTCTTGCCGCAGTTGAGGCACTTGGCCGTCGTCTCCTCGTTGTTTTTGTGCTTTGTAATGCACGTGTCGGTGATTTGTGGGCCACTATAGATGCCACACTTAAACGAGCGCCTGCAATGCCTCTGGTGATGCCCATATTGTTGGCAGCGGAAGTACCTCATGGGATCCGGCACAAAGGTGCGTAGTGGGAACGTGCCCCACATGCCCAGGTTCAGTTCACTCAGTGTGGGCCCCCGGAGGGTAACCACAACTTGCCTTGTATCCTCTTTCCTTCAGGTGCATCTTTCTGCATTGATCACCTGTGGATGCTCTCTGATGGCGTCAGGGGTATTGTTTATTGACCAGCCTTGTAACACCATCTTCGTCCCCTTCTCCGCTCCTTCCATCCTCTGGAGGTTGACCTTCCTACCGTTGACCTCTTTAGCTTGGCCAGGGCAGAAGTGGCGGCCTCGTCCTTAGGAGTGATGAGAATCTCTCCGGTCGGCAGGTATTAAAAGGTAATGTTCCAGTTGCTATGTCTTTTCTCGATTTCTCGAGAAAGCGCACAGGCTGACTGGAAACCTCCAGGGAACTTTGCGATATTGTAGTCTTTGGTGACCAAAGGGTGCGACGCCATATTGGCCCTTACCGCTTGCTCGCTGAGGGCCTGGACCCGGCTCTCTTGCCCATCTCCGGAGCGCATCACGAACTCTTCTTTCTTTTTGTTTTCTTGTGGCCAACAGCCACACATTCTCCTCCACCGTCATCGCCCGTTTCTGATGAGCGTGTAGACTCTTCCATTCTTGCCGCTGTTGCTGATGATAGACGGAACGAGGGATCGAGACAGGATGAGTAGGCGGGAAAGCGGAAGGGTAGTGATTGGGGAGGCGGAGGAGGGAGAGGTGGGGAGAGTAAGAGGAGGGAGAGTAATAGGGGAGGAGGGAGAGTGGAGGAGTAAGAAGGGAAGAAGTAAGGGTGAGCGTGAGGGAGAGGGTAGCAAGGGGGGACAGGAAGGAAGTAGAGTGATAGGTGTAGTGGAAGGAGGAAGAGAGAGTGGGTGAGAGGAGGAGAAGGAGAAGAAAAATAGGAACTATTAGAGGGTGGGTGGCGGAGGGCAAGGATGGAGGAGCAGCTAGGTACAGGGGAGGAGAGTGAGAATATGGGTTAGGAGGGGGAGCGGAGAAGGACGAGTGAAAAGGGTTAGGCGGGATAGTCCTGACGAACAGAAGGCAGAGAGAGGCGGAGGAGGGGGAGTGGGAAGAGGAGTGAAAGATGTAGGGGGGGGGGGTTGAGCGGGAGTGGTAGAGCAGGGGTTCTCATTAGGGGTGAAATTCACCCCCAGGGGGGAATTTTGGGTTTTCTGGGGGTGATTTGTGACCACAGTCAGTTTACGCGGTGAGGAAAGCAATTATAGGTTTTGGCCTATCTGGCCTGTCACCTGGGCTGGAATTATACTAATATGGGAAAAATATATACTAATTTGGAAAAAATAAAAGGGTTTTTAGTAATATTTGCATATTATTTAGAATGCACTTTTTGAAACAAGCAATCTTGGAAAGGAGGGGGGAATGACATTCAGACAAATGGTGAAAGGGGTGAATGGGCCAAGTAAGGCTGAGAACCCTTGTGTTAGAGTGAGGTGGAAGAGTCGGAGAATGGAGGGGGAAGTGGGATGGAAGTAGGGGGAAAAAGAACAGTACAGTACACAGCGTTTATCACCGCGACTTATACTTGTGCGTAGCATTATAAATCACTGGACTTTATGCTACCACAAAAATCACCGCACTGATATCGCCTGCACTGCACTTTTTCCGAAATATAATAACTGCACTTTCTATCGCTTACACCGCACTTATTCGGAAGTATAATAACTACACTTTTAACACTTAATATCGTTTGCACTGCATTTACTCGAGAGTATAAAAATTATACTTTGAACACCGCACTTAATTTCGGAATTAAAAACACTTCACTCAGTCCCTTGCACTGCACTTTCCCGGAAGTATAATAATCATACTTCTAACACCTCACTTAATATTGCTTACACTGCACTTATTCTGAGGTATGATGACTATGCTTTTTAACTTTACGCTTCACTTTAAAAATCGCTTGCACTGCACATATCCGGAAGTATTACAAGTACACTTTTAACGCCGCACATTAACTGGGTAACTCAACTACGCAATGAGACGGAGCAGTCCGCGGACGGGTTAAAAGCCGTTCATCGACTGCTGATCTACGGTGGCCGGGGATCGAGTGCCCACTTCCTTCGAGGCCGCGACGACGAAATTTCACGAGGGAGACGTTTTCTTGACGAGAGCGCGCGTTGAACGCAATCTATACATTTTTGCCGCACTAAAAATTAAATGAAAATAAGCAATATTTCACCATTTGGTAAAATTATACAACCATTTTACATTTGAATGATTTTTTCTTACAAAAGCTATCATGGTTTGTGGCAACATTAATTTCACAAATATAAATTATATTTATGGATACATACAATGGGTTGTTTAGATATTTTGATTATTTTGTTAGAAAATAATAACTTAAGGGGGAACTATAGTAGTGGTGTGTTCCCTCACCATAAACCACCTAACTTTAACAAAGGATTACAAAGGCGGAGCATACCGACAGGAGACCTTTTGGTCCATAATTAGGTCGGATGCGGAAATATATATAATAATGATAAATAGATAAAAATATATATAAAAATTATAATAATGTAAATAATAATAAAATAAATAAATGCATAAGTATAGTTAAATAATAAACAAACAGGTAAATAGTAATTAATAAATTGACATAACTAATAGTAAATAAAAATCAAGCAAATAATAATAAGCAGACAAACAATAAACAAATAATAGAAAATGAATGGCAGTCATTACAGCATTAGCTTACGAGACTCCAAACAGCTGATGCTTGATTGATTGACTGAAAGAAAACTGAGATTTTGTGGGTTAAGGCAAAGTAAGGGTGAATCCTTGGGCAAGAACTGACTTACCAACGGAGTGGATAACGAATGGAATTAACTTAGTAACCATGTAGTAGTGAGCGCTGTTGGTTGTTTAAAGAAAAGATGAGATAATTTTATGGATAAGGATAGCAGGTGGAAATGGACATGGAACTACCTCGTGCAGGCCTTATGGTCTCTTGCAGTCTCCTCCATTTTTATATTCTTATATAAAGCTTCTATGGAGAATCTAACATCCACGTAAGTAGCATTAGTCCATTAACACTAAATGACTGAATAAAATCGACTGGCGGCAGAGAGCATTGTACAAATCCTGAGCAAAGAAAGGGTTAACCGACATCATATTCAAATCTTCCCCAACGCTGAGGAATTCCGTTGACTAAATCGTTTAACGGTCCAACGAAAAGTTCTTCGTTTTGACGCATCACCGGATCTCAGAAGACGGACAGAGTCCGACGCAAGGCTGTCTGGCAGACTGAAGGATATGATATAGTATCACTGGTGAGAAATGTAGTAGCACATTTGTAAATCACAACCAACACCACACTCGGACGAAAGAAAGCCGAATAAACGAAACCATACGAGTACGCTTCGATTGCCAACTGCAATCCTCTTCAGTAGTACTTACCCCTAACCAAAATATATTTTTTAAATTAAATAGAGCTTTAAATACTCCCCCTCCCAGGTGTGCGCCCACCCTCCCGAAGTTGGGAAACCCTAGTTTGAAAATACATGCATACACAAACACAAGTATCATGTGTACATATTCTTTTGTGTGCGTGTGTATGTGCATATGTGTGTGTGTGGATTGACAATAAGTATCTAGATATGAAAGGTGAAAAAATGTATCTAGTTTATTTATATTCAGAATATACAGTATATAGTTATAGGGATTTATCTACAAAAACGTAGGAGTTTGTGAATAAACTATTTCTGCCCGCACAGAAATTAAATGAAAATAACCAATATTTCAACATTTGGTAAAATTATACAATAATTTTCCATAAACATGCTTTCTTCTTACAAAAGCTATCATGTTTTGTGGCAACATTAATTTCACAAATGTAAATAATATTTATGGACACATACAATGGTTTGTTTAATCATATTAATTCTTAAGTCACAAAAAATACTACGCGACTTCAGGGGACACTACATAAACCTCCTAACTTTAACCCTTAACCCCAACCAAAATATTTTTTTTTTCGAAATGAAATATAGTTATCCAAGTACCTGGAGTGATAGGGTATCAGAATATATATGGTTATGGGGGTCTATCTCTAAAACACTAGGAGGAGTTCGTGTACATACAAACAAACAAATAAACAATCAGACAGACAGAGGCTACTCTTTATTATAATAGATGTATATATCTGTATGTACATATATGTATATAATATATATATGCGTACATATATGTATGTATATATTTATATATATATGTATATTCTGTATATATATATATATATATATATATATATATATATATATATATATATATATATGACGTAAGCGGAGTAGGAAACACAGGAGTCTTAGTCTTGAGTTTATTCCTGACTAGTTTGGCAATCAAAGACAGAGAAGGAAAGGTTTCAATGGACGAGGAGGATATTAAACATAGATGGGAGGAGTATGTAAGGGACCTATTTGAGGACTACAGACAAGAAGGAGAAGAGGAAAATTATAGATATCTAGATGGGGAAGAAATAATGGAAGAGGAATTGAAATTTGCAATGAAGAAAATGAAAAAAGGGAAAGCCATGGGTGAGGATGGTGTGATGATTGAAATGTTAGAGGCATTATGGGATTTTGCAATAAGAAAACTCACTAGTCTAATAAACCAAATTTACGAAAAGGGTACAATAACGGAACATATGTGTAACTCGATTTTTATACCACTACCAAAGATAAACGGAACAATGGAATGTAGTAAACATCGCACAGTCAGTATCATGAGTCAAATAACCAAAATTATATTAAGGATAGTTTTAAATAGAATAAGAAATAAAGTGAGAGAACAAGTTTCATGGGAGCAATTTGGTTTCATAGAAGGGAAAGGAACAACAAATGCAATTTTCATGATAAGAACGATTATGGAGAGAATGATAGAAAAACAACAAAAGGTATATCTTTGCTTTGTTGACTACAAGAAGGCGTTTGATAGGGTAAGACATGAGGATTTGATAAATATTTTGGAAAGAGTGGATATAGATAGCAAAGACATGAGTATCATCAGAAATTTGTATTAGAAGCAAAGAGGAGCAATGAGGGCACGGGGAGGAAGAACAGAATTTCAAGCTATAAAGAGGAGAGTGCGTCAAGGCTATGTTATGTCTCCAGATTTATTTAAATTATATGGGGAGATGATCCTTAGGGAATTAGAGGGAATGGAGGGGATTAAAATTGGAGGATTTAATATAAATCAAATCAGATATGCTGATGACACGGTATTGGTGGCTGACTCAGAAGAAAAACTGCAACATCTATTGAATGTAACCGTAAGAGCTAGTGAGGAGAAAGGTTTAAATGTAAATATGGAGAAAACTAAAATACTAGTGGCCAGTAAAATAAATCCACCAAGAGTGCAAATACAAATAGCAGGGAGAAGAATAGAAC
>NC_134814.1:17545312-17553572 GCF_046742065.1 Oratosquilla oratoria
ATTAATCAGAGTAAAAAATGAAAGGAAAAATGAAAATACCACCCATAGTGAGACCTTAAAAACAGAGGTGAATAAACAAATTAAAGAGGTGACCGAGAAGGTTGAATGAAATATAGGACAGGAAGCCTTACAAAAAATTAGAAATGAATGGCAAATAAAAAATAAAAAAAACATTCAAAGAAATAGCCCAACAACAAATGCAGGAAAATACTAAAGACACAGTTATTCCAGTAATTACAGAGAAAGAAAATTGGTTTAGAGGTACAGTAGACAAAAAGAAGTGCATAGTAGTATATGGTATAAAGTAAAAACATAACCTAGTTAGGCATTTGAGAGAAAAAGAAGAAAAGGAATCAACAAGAAACATTCTGAAAGCAGTACAAGACGAAGAGCAAGAATTAGAAAAGGAAACAGAAGTGCATAGAATGGGACAATACTCAAAAGAAAAGAAATCGACCTCTAAGGGTCAAGTTAAGGTTGTAATTGGTAGCAGAAATATTAGCAGAAGCAGGAAGGTTGAGAAATAGTGAAAACTATAAAAATATATGGATGAAAAATGAACGATGAGGAAAAAGAGAGAAGACACTAAAAAGTGAAACTAGAAAAAAAAAAAAAAACGAGAAAAGAACGGGGAACAAAAAGAACGAACTCTATTGGAGAGTACTAGACATGAGGCTAAGAATATGGTATATTAGAAAAAAAAACAGTAGTCGATCTGATCATAGGATAAAATGGATTAAATGATTATCTGTCAAAAAGAAAGAAAAAAAAAACAGATATATTGGGAATTGTGGAGACGAAATTAAGGGGTTCACTACCACCAAATAGTGTTGGACAAGGATTATATAATTACTGGATAAAAAAATAGAGAGGAGAAAATAGTGTTGAAATGATTATGATAAAAGTTGAAAATAGTGACATGAAATGTAGAAAGTTTATGATGACTTATGTACCTCCAAAACGGGTTATTAGAAAAAGAGTGATTATTCTAAAATGTTAGAAGATACAAGACATTCATTAAATGAGACGCTGAAGGACGGAGGGAACGTAGTACTTATGAGTGATTTTAACTGCAAAGAAGTATGTTGGAAAGAGATGACTTTTGGGGAAATATATAATTTGACATGACTATAGAATATACAATGACACAATGGGTAAAAGAAAATACCATATATAGAAGTAATGAAGAATCGTTGATACTAGACCTAATACTCATATCAGATCCTGAAATTGTGGATAAAATTGAATATAAGAGATCAATTGGGAAAAGTGATCATATACAGAAAAGAAAGGCTGATGTATAACGAAACTGACTTTGGAAAACTTATTTTTTTTTTAAAGCGAATTGGGAAAAATATCTACAATAAAGAGACACAAGTGGAAGAGAAACGAATGATTTTGAAAGAAATCTACAACGAAGGAGTGGATAAATATGTACCAAGACAAAAACAGGAAAAGGTGTATATTAAGTGCTGGTATAACAGAAGGTGTAGTGAGGCGAAAGATAGAAGAGATAAAGCTTGGAAAAGATGGAGAAAAGATAAAAAACCTGGAAAGTGGCAAATATATATCAATCTAAGGAATGAATATGTAAAAGTGCGCAGGGAGGAAAAAAGAAACTATGAGAAAGACATAATAGAAAAATGTAAGGACCAACCAAAATTATTCTATAGATATGTGAACAGTAAACTAAAAAACAAACAGGAAATAGTAAAATTACGCCAAGGGGACATAGAATACACAGAAGATATAGAAATGGCTGAAGTCATGAACAAACACTTCAAGTCTGTGTTCACTAGAGAAAATATACAGTATGGGGATGAAAGAAGTGAAGTGAGATCCCCGCCCATGAGTGAAATAATTGTAACAAGAAAAGAAATAATGGACCAAATAATAAAACTTGATGTCAGGAAATCGCACGGCCCGGATGGAATTGCAAACTGGATACTAAAAGAATGTATAGATGAACTAATAGACAAAGTATATAAGGTAATAAGCTGCTCACTTAAAGAAGGAAAAATACCGGAAGACTGGAAAAATGCAAATATCGTACCAATATATAAAGGGGAACAAGGAAGACCCAACCAATTACAGACCGGTCTTCCTTACAAGTACAGTAGCCAAAATTTGTGAAAAAGTTATTAAGATAGATGGACAAAACATCTGGAGGAAAACAATATACTAAACCCAAGACAATTCGGATTTACTCGTAGACAGGGAAGGTCATGTGCCACAAATTTGATCTGTTTCTATTCAAGACTAATAGATATAGTACAAGAAGGAATGGTTGGACTGATTGTGCTTTCCTAGATTTACAAAAGCTTTTGATAATGTTCTACACAAAAAATGGTTAAGAAAACTGGAACCCATACGAGACATACAAGGAAAACTATTAAAATGGATGGAGGATTTGTTGCATGAAAGAAAAATGAGAGTGATGCTCAGGTATTAGAGTTCTACTTGGGATCAGTATTGGCTCCAATGATATTTGCTATTTATATAGATGACATGGATGAGGGTGTAGAATGTTGTATGAACTTTGCAGACGACGCAAAACTGATGAGGAAAGTAAGTAGAGAAAAGGATTGTGAGTCGCTACAGGGAGACCTAAATAGGGTTTGGGAATGGAGTCAGAAGTGGGAAGTGAACTCCAACATAAAGAAATGTAGTATAATGGAATTTGGAAAAAGTAAAGAAGAATGTCAGGACAATATAAAATTGGTACAAAAAAAGTAAAGAAAGTGAGTTCTGTAAAAGACCTGGGAGTGATTATCACAAATGATATGATACCTGATAAACAGATGAATAAAATTGTTGGAGAAACCTACAACTTGCTAAGATCAATAAAGGTGGCCTTTATCTACTTGGACGAAGAAATGGTAAAGAAAATACTAAACACACTGATAAGGCCAAAACTGGAGTATGCAGCGACATTATGGAAACCCAGTACTAAAAAGAATATAAAGAAAATTGAAAGAATTCAAAGAGCAATTACGAAGATGGCCCCAATACTTTCAAACTGTCATGTGAAGAGAGATTTTCAAAATTGGAATTACCGACTCTGGAACAAAGAAGAGAGAGAGGTGACCTATTGACCATCTATAGAATCATGAAATAAATGGAAGTCTTTGATAGAGAAGACTTACTAAATTGGGATAAAATATATACATGGGAATACGAAAAGAAACTCAAAAAGGACAGTTATAGAAGGGACCTGAAAAAGAACAGCTTTCAACACTGAGTGGTGGATGTCTGGAACAAACTGGACGAAACAATAGTGTGTGCAAAAACTATACATGAGTTTAAGAGCAAGCTAGATACTGCGAGATGCAAAGACCGGGCACCACGAGCGCAGCTCCCCCTCCCGTAAGATACAACTAGGTAAACACACACACACACACACACACACACACACACACACACACACACACACACACACACACACACACACACACACACACACACACACACACACACGACTCGGTGGCGCAGTTGGTAGAGCGCTGAACTGCTAGCATGGTGGTGCCCGTAGTACTTGGTTCGAATCCTGCCCAGGGCCGAAATTATTTCGGTACCGCTGCGCTTCGGGTCGTTACTCTGACTCTTGTGGGCGGGGAGTTGTGTGTGTGTGTGTGTGTGTGTGTGTGTAAGGTCATAGCATTACCCATAGATCGGACCTACGAGCTCTGAGCTCTCTTTCGGGAGGGAAATAGCTGTCGATCACGAGTCCAACACGTGATCCAAAGATCAAGTTAATACACACACACACACACACACACACACACACACACACACACACACACACACACACACACACACACACACACACACACACACACACACACACACACACACACACACACGTACAAAGGATTACAAAAGAAGAGCACGCAGATAGGAGACCTTTTCGTCCATAACTAGGTTGGAGGCGAAAAACAATAATAATAATGAATGAATGAATAAATAAATAAGTAAATAAATAAAACAAATAAATGGACAATGATAATAATAAACAAACAGATAAGTAATAATAATTTATGATAAGAAAACAGATAGATAATAAAAGATATATAAATTATTATAAAAGAATAGATACATACACGCACATACAAGCACACACACACATACACACGCACGAACACACACACACACACACACACACACACACACACACACACACACACACACACACACACACACACACACACACACACACACACACACACACACAGATGCACACGCACGCACGCACATACAGACACACAAAATGGATCCTGGGAAATTACTTTGTATACTAGAAAATATTGTTATTTGGGTTGATAGAACATGGTGGCTGATTTGGGTTGTGTATCTGTGGGGTGGTGAATCTGAACTTGATAAATTTTTATTCATTTAGTTGGGCCTGGTGGGGACAATGAAGTCTAGGAGACTTACATAAGGTTTGGTATTAACGTGTGTGCTTGGTATCAATTATTTTTTTCTCTTATTTCAAGCTTTGGGGCTGCATGCTCACCAATGTATATTCTGGATATGAAGATTTATTTAGGTTGTTTGGGAGATTGTTCTAGGCTGGAGAGTTCACTGATATTGTGAGAATTTTATACTCCACATCTCGATGCATGTCTTCCTGAGGACGGACGCTCGCACACCACCGCTCACCCTTCCCTACACTGGCCCCCATCTTGTCCTTGAACGTAAGGACAAGACGTTCCGCATCTCTATCTCCGGCAGGCCAGAATGGGTCTCCATCGACCGCCTAAAACCGGAACACCTCATCATTACGCCCATCAAATTCTCACGTGCAGGACGCCCTCTGAAGCCAAGGCAATTTTGAGAGGTGAATATTGTACAAACCACTATAACCACGTGGCCTGGAACGCACGTTGTGTTACCCACAAGGGTAGACCTAGCGCAGCTTTGACGGTGCGACCCTGCTTGACCCGACCTAACCTAATTCAGTGCAATCATGTAATTACGCACCACGGGTGACTACCCACGAGGTATATATATCGACTCCTGGCCACATGTAAAATCAGTTCACGCTTGCCTTACAACAAAGAGGACGAATTCACCAAACCCCTTTCTCTTCTCACAGTAGCATCGCGCCTAGTCCACAGGCCACATAACCAACACCGACTCAGCAGAGGTCAGACGTCGCTATTCGCTCCAGCTCTCTCAACATCAATCTTCGCCGGCCGGGGCATCGGAGGAGACTTTTCTCCTTTGCTGTTGCCGGTCTGGCACAAGCCTGACCTCTTCGTTGACGTTGGCAAGCGGGCTTACACCTAAGACAAATACACACGTTTCCCAAGTCATGTAATTCTCTGCTTTCAGAGTTGTGCTTGGAAGAAAAGAGATATACATACTGTTTGCTCTTTTGCCACCAACACTTTCAGTTCCCTTCTCTCCTTAATTACTAGTTTTATTTCTGTTAACTGTTCCTTCTATGAAATCTTATTTCTTCATTCACTTTCAACTTTCTTCACTTTCTTTTCATCATTGTATAATTGTAAGTCACTTATCTGTAGGCCCCATGGCTTTTTCGTCCTACTTAGTCAAGTACTACCACGTAGTATCAGTATGGGGTGAATTAAACGTAAATTTTCTCTTCATTTCTTCCAAATAATATTACACTTCTACAACTTAAATTGATTAAGTACACCAAAGGACTCCCGCCTGGAATCTTTATTACACTCACCAAGCCAAGTCTGCTTCGACGTCACTATTTAATTCATCGAATAACTTTGACCGTTACAAATAAGTGCCACCCTTTAAGGGCGTGACTTTACTTCCGTGCACCAATAATTTCTCTCCTCCTCCACCCCTTTCTCCAATCAGAAAGACTGTTATACTGTCTTAAGCAATACTGCTTACGCAAGTAATCTTGTCACGAAGCGAAGTGGCTTTGGTGTTAACAATTCGTAACATCAGCACCCACATCGATACCCTAGCTTATGTTTACAAATATTAGGCGGTGAGCGAGAATATGCAACTCTGCAACTCCGTAGCGGCCATTGTTTTCAAAATATCTAAGTCGTAAAATGAATTTCTCGACACCTATCTCTCTATCTACCTACTTGTCTACTTTAATCTACCAGCCTCTTACACATACTCTCTCGCGGGCTTAACAGAGGTCGATCCTCACCCTTTAATCAAACTCTCAGTTAGCTCCCATAACGCTTCGCCGGCTGGTCGTAGGGGAGGATGTGCCCGACCTCTCCTGTCCACCGTCCCGCACACGCCTGGCCTCTTTGCTGTCGCTGGCGGGCGGGTTTACACTTCCGACAAATACACACATTTTCCGAGTCATGTAATTCTCTGCTTTCAGAGTTGTGCTTGGAAGTTAAGAGATAAAACAACACTCACCCGCCTGCCCCCCTCGCACTGCCACCGGATCTTCTCTCTTGACGACGCTTCGGATACCGCCCATTGTCTCACCTGGGGTTAATCAGGAACGCTCAAGCCTCATCTGGGGTTAATCAGGAATGCTTAAGCCTCACCTGGGGTCAATCAAGAACGCTGAAGCCTCACCTAGGGTCAATCAGGAACGCTCATGCCTCACCTGGGGTTAATCAGGAACGCGCTACCTAGCTTAGAGTTAATCAGCAACGCCACATGCGGAAAATGAACTCTACTCACTTCTTGTAAGATACATACACACACCTCTCACGAACATACCCACGCCCCACGCACAAATATCTACACGTACTTTTTCTTCGACTAAAATTCGCTTCCTTTCTAACTTTCTCTTATACTACATCTTCTTAGTTCAGTTTACCCCCCTCCCCACTAAAGATTTTTTCCGTTTTTCAACTTTACTCTACTACTACGTCTCCTACCATTTTCTCAACTTTTGGTCATTCTAATCGCAGGCGTCGGCGCCGCCGTCCAAGTTCCCTGCCCGCTTATCCCGAGCCACCACCATCAACCGTTCCTTAATCTTCCACGAAAAAGCGCTTATTGGCAATAGCCCTCTTTTATACACTATTATCTTTTTCATTTTCTTAAAGACATTCTTCCCCTCCCACACAAACCGATCCCGCGCGAGCGATTGGTCTATCCTAGCTAGTCCATAGTCCATAGTTTACGCTTGCCTTACAATAAAGAAGACGAATTCACCAAAACCTCTTTCTCTTCTCACAGTAGTATCGCTACATGCTCACGACACTGTACAGAGCATACTAAGAGACCAAACGTATTTGAGATGTAGTGCTTAAGGAATATGTAAATATGTTACAAGGATAGACAGTATTAGAAATGAGGAGGTGAGACGGAGAGCAGGGATGGGAAAAGACTTGGCAAAGTCAAAGAATGAGTAGATGATTTGGGCACATGGAAAGAACGAGTAAAGAAACATTAACATAGATTGTGGAAAGTGGAGATAGATAAAGGGAATTTGAGGAAAAGACCAAGAATGAGGTGGATTGATGGAGGTAAAAGGGGCACCAAATACAAGGAGAATGTCAGTCGAGCACAGAAGGGAGATCCAATAGATAGATGTGAATGGAGAACGTTCGTGAATGTATGTGGAAATGACAAGGCTCTCTCTCTTTTTTTTTCTTTTCTTTTTTACTGCACTGCATATTTTTCGGGTGTGGGGAGGAGGTCGCCACGTAATGAAGCAATAGGAGTAATGAATAGCGGTAGCTTAATGAAGCTTAAGCAGTCAGATCCTGCTGTGGAAGTGTTGTGTCTTGATGCATTGTCTCTGACCCCAATAGTTGGTAGGGGTCAAGGATAAATCTTCATCCACAAGGTGGTAAGATAGGAGGGACAGCGTATGGCTTTTTGGATAAGTTTTTGGATGGGGATGGGGTTAATGTAAGGCTGGGTTATGTTTTGACTAAGCAATCACGCTTTGAAGGTGGAAAAGTTCTTTTTGTATATGTATGGAATAAGTTCTGTGAGTATTTTCAAACTAGATACTAATGGGATGAAAAATATCCTCAAGCTGTCAAGATTTAGGCTAGAAGTAGGTGGGACAAGTTTTTCCAACCACGTCGTCAACGAACAGAATAAACTTCCAGCCAAGGCAATTCAATGTAATACATTTTAATTTTTTAAGTTCATTTGGGTAAGCATCTAATCAATTATTTCACACAACCTCGTTATGGACCAAAAGGTCTCCTGTCAGCATGTTTTATTACTAGTTATTGTAGATCATCATCATCATAATTAGACGGTTGAATAGACTAGTAAGTGAGTAAGTTTCTTACACATATTACGCCTTTTTCAGTAAAATCTTCTTGGACTACAGATC
>NC_134814.1:17559072-17564072 GCF_046742065.1 Oratosquilla oratoria
GTCTAAATTGCTGCGCGGGCTTTGTGGCAAGTCATCCGCTTTTACAATTGAAGGAAGTAATTTGTTAACTGCCAAGGTGGTTATATAATCAGGTGAACATTGTCCTTTTGAAATGTTAAAATTAGGGCACTGTTTAATTAAGGAAGATTAAATGATTTTCCTTTTATAACTACATTTTGATTTGAAAATGATTTTTGCCTCGTCCCAATTTATGCGGTGGTTATTGTTAGCGACGTGTTGAAATACCGCGGAGTTCTGTTGTGCGTATTTTACTTAATTTTTATGTTCTTTTTTTCTTGTTTTCAATTCTCTACCCGTTTGTCCCCAATACACTTCATCACATCCTGAACAGGGTAATTTGTAAACTCCGAAGTTTATGTCTTTGTTGTTCTGTGGTGAACGTTGACTACTTTTCTGAATAAATTATTGGGGTAACTATAAATAATTTTTACGTTATCTTTTGGTAGCATTTGGGAGAAATTATTGATAGATTTGTTATAAGGAAGTTTTAGGCAATTTTTGTTCCATTTATGATGCTGAGATGGGTGGGAAGTAGATTTGTAGTAATTGGTTTTGGCCTTACTTAAGGCTTTGTAAACCAGTCTGGGTACCTTAATCTTCTTAACTGATTTCATATGGTTGAAATTTCTGAATCCAAATAAGATGGGCTGCATAGTCTTAGTGCCCTTAGAAAAAGACCCGAAGCAACACTATATTTGATATTATCAGGATGGTAACTATAGAAGTGTACATAGCTCACTATTATGAGCATGTAACGAATGCAATGACTTGAAAATTCTTGAAAAAAGTTATATTCTATCAATAATAAGATTTTTGGCTAATGAATTATTGGACAGAATGATATAGAGAAAATCAAGAATTGCGCAAAGTACTTCATTCTCTATCATTTCGACGGTCCTCTTCTGTCGAAACGTTAGAGAATAAAATCCTTTTTTGCGGCATCATGTATGTTTTCTACATCACTCTCTCTAACTATTTGTTTTTTTTTCTCACATCATTATTCATTATTTTTTCGCTTATCTTGTTTCTATTAAGTTCAAATCAATTCACACCATAAACATGTGTATATTGCTTTCCTTTCCTTAACCCATTAAACTCTGATGACAAAGCGAGGACTGACGTCATATTTTTCTGGTGTTTGATCAAACATTTTGGTGTTTTATGATTTTTCGTTTTATTTGACCAAATGACAAGGAATCTTGTCATCGGAGTTTAATGGGTTAATACACAGGCATATCGGCTGGACAATTTTTAGAAAATTCTCACTTCTCTTGAGATTTCTAACCTGATGAAGATGTCTAAATGATGGTACATCAAACTCAACTACTAATTCCTTACTAGTCAATCACATTCTCGATTGCAATAGTTTAGGAGCATCAAGAGCATTCACATAATTTCTTTCCAACCAAATCTTATTCCTATGATCCCTCTAAAAGGGTCTGGCTGTATCTAACCCGTTTCCATGCCCTTAGACCAGTGGTTCTTAACCTGTGGGGAATTCCCCACTGGTGGGGAATGGCGGAGTTGCCAAGTGGGGAATGACCGGTCGGACAGAAGAACCACTGTCTTTTTTTTTTTTTTTTTTTAATCGATGTGCTTTTGTTTCTTTTTGTTTGTTTCTGGTGTTAGAAATGTCAACACTGCATGGGTTAAAATCGAATTTGTCAAAGACCGATGCTGTGGTAGGAAATGGAGAGTTGGCTCACTAAAAAGTGGGGAATTGGAGAAAAATGGTTAAGAACCCCTGCCTTAGACTCATTACAGATGTATTTTTGCCTCTCACATTATGCATTTCTATCTCCAGTTGATTTCCCTGACACTCTTGAATACCCCTTCATGTTCATGGCTCCTCATAGAAGTTCCTCAATTTCTCGAATCTCCTAGAAATTCCCGAAGATCTCTGGACGGTATTGTTTTTGCACCGGACATCCTTGGTGATTCGGATGATCTCAGATGTACATGGTGTCAAGCTAACACCTTAATATGCTTCTGGTAACCCTGGATGCTCCTGGCACCTTTATCAGTTCTTGTGATGGCATCTGTTGATAACTGACCTCAGATAACTATTGAATAACCAGATTCTTGGTATCTTATCAGAAATACCCCTGTCTCTGTAACTCATGCCCCCATATAAAAATAAATAGTGGGTGGACAAGGTGCAGGGATGACCCGTCATCCAGGAGGTGCTAAGATAAGAGGGAGGGTGGAGGGGTGTGGAGTGTATTCAGGGATGGAATGGGTGGGAATGATTTTATGCCTTTTCCTTTTTGGCTACCTCCCTTGTAAGGGGGAAAAAGCCTTGGTATATGTATGTATGTATGTAATTAATTAAAATCAAAATCACGTGACCCATGAACACATTATAATACTGGCTTATTATGAATCACTTCCCCTTCTGTACATCACAATCTTTTGCAGGGCTGGCTGCGACCTGGAGGAAAGATGTTCGTGGCTGACTACTGCCGTATAAACAAAGAGAATCCATCCAAAGAGCTGGAAGATCTCATCAAAATCCGCAGTGAGAAATGCATCACTATATTCTTAATGGTGGCGCCCATTTCTAGTTTATTCACTTTCTAAATTTATTCAAAAAAATGATTTTCAATATTCCCATGATTAATAATGATAAAACATTAAATCGATTCCTTTTGTTCATTAAGATATCGATAACACCACCATATCTGCAACATTACTTCTTTCGTTTATTCATCTCTGCCGAAACACAATTCCCTCCCTTTATATGACCAGTATCATTTGTACCACGAATCTCCGTACTATACTCCTTACAAATACATAGAGTTTTCCTAATTAATACAACTGGATGATTATTTGCTTTAGTCTAGACAGACAGTGTCGGCAGTAACTAGAAAGCCAACACGTATCCCTCGTCATCAAATGTAACGCGTTTTTTTTTTTACATAACTTTCTTAAACTTATCCTCCCCTTTCCTGTCCTTCCTCTTCTTTATCGGCATTAAATGATTCAGCCATATAACTATCGTTTCCACTAGGATTTATTACCAAATAAGGTTCATTGGTATGAGAATCCCAGAGGAGCTTGTTGTCTAAATCGGTTTTCTTAAATAGGATGGAGCTTGCATACGCTGGCAGATTACGAGGAAGGACTACGAAAAGTTGGTTTCAAGAACGTGAAGGCCCAGGACATATCCGTCGAATTCCTCCAACTTGTAACTGAACAACTGAAAAACTTAATGTCCATGAGAGAATGCTTTATCCAGGTAAGGGTCTTCTGTTCTAGCTTTTCCATTTGAATTGTCAAATAGAAAGTGTCCTCGTTGCTCGGAGGATCGGATGGGATTTCAGAGATATGACGGTTACTTTGGGGTTGGACGGAACCACTCCGCCGAAATAATTCTTGCAACACTTTAAGGGCTAACAAGAAAAAAAAAGAAAAAAAAGAAAAAAAAGAAAAAAAAAAAAAATCCACTATCCATGGAAATTAACAAAGTCCAAATGACAATGGAGTTGGATGCCCTCGTGGATATTTGCAAGCGTCTGGAGGTAATTTGGAGGCAAAAGAATGCTGAGTTTTGTGATGCGCGTATGAACACTTATACACATACACACACACACACACACACACACACACACACACACACACACACACACACACACACACACACACACACACACACACACACACACACACACACCACACACACAAACACACACACACACACACACACACACACACACACACACACACACACACACACACACACACACACACACACACACACACACAAACACACACACACACACACACACACACACACACACACACACACACACACACACACACACACACACACATACACACACACACACACACACACACACACACACACAAACACACACACACACACACACACACACACACACACACACACACACACACACACACACACACACACACACACACACAAACACACACACACACACACACACACACACACACACCACACACACACACACACACACACACACACACACACACACACACACACACACACACACACACACACACACACACACACACACACACACACACACACACACACACACACACAGTTGGTAGAGCACTGAACTGCCACGATAGTGGCCTGGAGTTCGTGGTTCGAATCCTGCCCAGGGCCGAAATTATTTCGGTACCGCTGCGCTTCGGGTCGTTACTCTGACTCTCGTGGGCGGGGAGTTGGGGGTGTATGTGTGTGCAAGGTCATAGCATTACCCATAGATCGGACCTACGAGCTCTGAGCTCTCTTCCAGGAGGGAAATAGCTGTTGATCACGAGTCCAACACGTGATCCAAAGACCAAGTGAATACACACACACACACACACACACACACACACACACACACACACATACACACACACACACACACACACACACACACACACACACACACACACACACACACACAAAATATATATATATATATATATATATATATATATATATATATATATATATATATATATATATATTTACACGTACACACACACTCAAAGAGAGAGAGAAAGAGAAAGTAGGAGTGTATGTTTGAAGGAAAACCGCAAACAGCTAGTTGGAAAATAGTGTGGAATAAAATAGAAAACATTTCAACTGCTGTTGCTAATCTCCAAGGTAAATGAAACTCAAACTGTTTTAATCTATAGCGACCGAAGATGGAATTGATAAATTGGTTGTTTGCAATAGACGTGAACAAGACGGTGATTATGGGGGGGGGGGGTTATGTATACAAAGGGGGGGATAGATAGTTTGAAGCTGGGTGTAAGGAGGAGGGATGGAGGTGTTAGTAGAAGACGACAGTATAGAAAATGAAGGAAGTTAAGTGGAACAGAGTGGGGCAGACCCACTTGCATGGTTTCTAGACAATTGGTTAGAAGGACGTATTGAGATTGACCAAGGGGTGCGTTCAGATTTTTTTTTTTCTGATAGCGCTAAGTAATTTAGA
>NC_134814.1:17566572-17571572 GCF_046742065.1 Oratosquilla oratoria
ACTTTGCTGCACTAGAAAAAACACCTCAAAGAAGTAAATTGAAAGGAGTTTAATGAAACCATGGGGAAATTGAGAAGAAATGGGATATTTTCATGAAAATATATACAAGAAAATAAACAAATAGATAAATAGAAAAAGGACTGGTTCAATAAAAGATGTCTTAGCTAACCCCGCCCCCCGAAAAAAAAGAGACAAAACATGGAAGAGGAGGCGAAAAAGAACTAAAAAGACGAGAGAGGATTAAAAATTAAAACAGAAATTAAGATAGAAAAGACGAAGAGAGAGAGAGAGAGAGAGAGAGAGAGAGAGAGAGAGAGAGAGAGAGAGAGAGAGGAGAAAGAACTTCGAGAGGGATACAATAAAAAGATAAAGGACCAACCGAAGCTATTATTTAGGTTTACATAACAAGCTGAAACATAGAGAAGAAAATGACGATACTATAAACAAAGTAACAATGGAAATAAGTGAAATGTTTAAATTACTGGAGAAATTGGAGATGAGAAAGGCTGACCTGGTACAATCTCATATTGAATACTGAAAGAGTAGAAAAAAATAGTGGAAAGAGTATATAGATTTATTACACGTTCACTGAAAGAAGGTAAGGTGTTATTGGACTGGAAATCCACAGATGTGGAACCGGTATATAAAGGAGGAAACAGGTAGATAACAGTATAGTATAGACTAGTGTCTTTAACCAGTACCATAACTAAGATAAGTGGACTAAATGTAAAAGATAGATGGATTAAAGATTTAGAGGAGAGAGGGATATTGGTTGACAACCAGTCTGAATTTAGAAGAACGAAAGTCGACTAAAACATATGAATCTCTTTTCCATAAAAAGCGCTGACTCAGAGGCGACTTGATACAGGTTTTTAAGATCCTAAAGGGAATTGACAACATTAAAAGTTGTCTACTATTCAACTCTACCTATTTATTACTATTTATAATATTATGATTTTATTTATTTATTGACTTATCATTATTATATATATTTTTTCGCATCCGACCTAGCTATGGACCAAAAGGTCTCCTGTCGCCATGCTCCTCCTTTGTAATCCTTTGTTTAACCAACCTGTTAGCTCCCTACTCTAGTGTGGTTGATGTGCTACGTAAGAGAGAGGGATGGGTGGATTATATATACCTAGATTTGGAAAAGTGCCACACAAAATATTGATATGGGGATTTAGAAATATAAGAGGCCCTAGATGGAACACACTGAGATGGATACAAGTCTATTTTAAGGGCTAAACATATGAAAATAGTAATGAGAGACGAAATGTAGGACTGGAGAGAAGTAATTAGTAGAGTACCACAAGGCTCAGTTCTAGTACCTTTCATGTTTCTGTTCTATGTAAATGACACATTGAATGGATAAGACAACTATGCAAACTTAGTTGCATAGCTGTCAAGATCATGAAAAAGTGAAGAACGAGGAGGATTACAAAATTTCCCAGAGAGAAATTCAAAATCTGATTTACCCCGTAATAGAATAAGAAAAATAGAAGTAATGCAAGGGGTAGGAACCAAAATGATACCTCCTAAATGAGGAAACATATGAGGCATTATTGAAAAAATAGGACTTCTTTCACTAGATGAGTGAAGAAAAAGAGAGGCGACGTGGTCATATTGAGATCTGAGAAAAAAAAAGTAACAGAAAAAACATTCTGGTGTGGGATGAGAGATCAATAAGAGGCCATGGTAAAAAAAATAGAATAAAAAAACAATGATAATAATAATAATAAGAAACTTGTTTGAAATATGTTATTAAGTATAGTTTTTTACATGGAAATCTAGAATTATGGTGAAAAAATCGGATGAAAACATGATCCAAGCTAACACCATATACAAATTTAAGGCAATGTTTAAGGAGTCCACCTCAGACATCAGCTAGTTGGAAGTCGCATGACGGATTCCAATTCTCGGGGATCCGGAACAGCATTCCATGTTTTATTGTGTTTAACTGGGTTTCAGGGTATCCCTTCTACCCTTCCTTCATTTCTTACCTTTGTGTATTTTCTACATCATCTTTCTTTCCTCCTCCTTCGGTATTCCTACACTGTTCACTTCGTATAATTTTTTTTAATCAAGATTTCCTTCCAGTTTTTCAAAAGTTACTTTCTCCTCAATCCAATAACACTCTTTTCTTTTCTATCTTTTATGTTATACATTCTTTTGTTGACATATATTCCTCTCTCATTATACTTTATGTGGAATTATTTTTTTTACTATCTACCAATTATCTCACATACCTATTCTAGTAATTTCTTTCACATACACCCAATTACCTCTTGTCTCATTCTTGTGTGTGTGTGTGTGTGTGTGTGTGTGTGTGTGTGTGTGTGTGTGTGTGTGTGTGTGTGTGTGTGTGTGTGTGTGTGTGTGTGTGTGTGTGTGTGTGTGTGTGTGTATTTACCTAGTTGTATTTACCTAGTTGTATTTTGCGGGAAGGGGAGCTATGCTAGTGTTGTCCCGCCATTGTATCTTTGTGTGTGTGTGTGTGAATGTGCTTTTTTTTATAAATTTCCTATAGGTTTATAATTGTTCTAGGTATTGTTGTATAACAATTGTCTTACGGAAATATTATCTATACCTTCCTTCTACCTCCACACAGGACTTCAGCGAGGAGGATTACAATGAGTCCGTCTTGATATGGGAAAATATGCTGGCTGTGATTCGGGGAGGAGCTCTCACTCAGGGACTAATTGAAGCTTCAAAATAAGGAAGACCAATGGGTCACAACCAAATGGATGTAAATCGAAGGCTTGGAGAAGAAAATGCAGTATGTTAGGAAAGATTACCATGCAAAATTCAACTAATATTCCTCGGTAGAACTCTAAGAATTCCCTTCGGGCTGTTCTTAGAGTTCTAGGAGGTGCTAAGATGGGAGGGAGGGTGGAGGGGCGTGGAGTGTTTTCAGGGATGGGATGGGTGGGAATGATTTTATGCCTTTTCCTTTTTGGCTACCTCCCTAGTAAGGGGGAAAAAGCCTTGGTATATGTATGTATGTATGTAGAACTCTAAGAAAGAAATGGAAAGCATAATAAAGAATTTTTTTTTAGAAAGAGGTGTAATTTTTGTTTCCTTCAACGGGATAACTTACCCAGTCTGTTCGTTCATAAGGAACATTAAATGAATAGAAATGGACTTTCAATTTATTCATACTTAATCATCATTAACAAAACTGATATTTATTAAGGTGTATCGTTATACATAGATCTAAATTTAAATATTACACTGGGTAACACTAGTTTTGTTTCTTTAAATGTCTTTAGTGTTTCTAAGGCTGTTTTCCCTCCTGATTTTGAAAACATCGTTAGAAATTGCATAGCATCAATATCTTAAAAGATAATTGAGGTTTCATATACAAAACATACTATACATAGTTGTGATAGTGCACTACGTGTAATATATTCATATTGTCTACAAATAGCAACTGATATTTTGTCCTTGTATTTCCTTTTTAAACTAGTGAGAAAATGTGAGAACAAAATCATGTTATACTGTTATAAGAGCCGGCTAGAAATGCAGCGATGAGCGTGGATTCCTACTCTGAGTTCCTTCGTCTTCGCGCACCAGTGAAGTGACCATATATAGTCTCCCATCATAGCAGTGCTCCATCTTCCTTGGTATCTTTTCTCTATTGCAGCAATGTCCTGATGGAACCTCTCACCATGCTACTCACTCATTTCTCCCAAGTTTTCATGAAAAAATCCATATGCGAATGCAAAAAGCGCACCTTTATTGACATTCTACATCCCATGTTCTTATAACTTTCCGAAAGTTTTGCTACGAGATGCTTGTAGTTTGGGTCTTCATTATTACCAAGGAATCCATTAACCATATCTCGAAATGCATACTACGCTTCTTTTTAGACATCACTCATTGCATTCTAAAGTTGCACTGATTTCAACATTTTCCTTACCTGCGGGCCAGTAAATAGACTACCCTTGACTTTGGCTTCAGATAGCTTTGGAAATAGTAGAGGAATCTTTTGAAATGCTCTTCCACCATGATCTAATGTTTTCACAAATTGTTTGGCCAAACCAAGCTTTATATGATGTAGGGGTAGCAACACTTTGGCAAGCTCTACAAGAGGCTGCCTAATAACATTGAGTTTTACTGGCTACAACTCATCTCGAGGGGGCCATTTCATTTTCTGGTAGTGTTCATTATCAGCCCGACTGTCCCATAGTCAAAGAAAACACGAACATTTGGTGTACCCACTCTGTAATTTAAGTAAGAATGGGGGCATGTTAAAATCACCACAAATATTCTATTTAAACTTATCATAGTTTACCTTCTCGAGAAGCAGAGATGAATACTGATTCCCATTATATAGTAAAATAGCTTTGGGGCTTTTTGTAGCACTATCTATGAACAGTCACTATTGGTCAGGGCTGGGATAGATCCTCACTTATATCAAAATATGCTTCGAATTCCTCATGGCGCTTCCTGTATACTGTTGATCTATAGGGATGTCACGTCACGACCCACCTATGGGCCAGGCTAGTCGCGACATGAGAAGAAAAAAGTTAAGGCCGTACGCAGCTCGTACGAGTGACAGAGAGTTAAAGCAGGATAATTAAACCCTTCGTTTAAACTAATTATTATTTATAAAGATAAAAATACTTATAAAATATTTACATAAGAAAATATAAAGGTGCACAAACAAAATGAATGAATTAGATATAAACATAAATATTCAAATGGATTCAGTTTTACTGGTTATGGCAGGTAGTAGTGCGTCTGAATGCTGCACACACTGACAGGCAGTGCAGTGACGCGCTAACGGAATTGGTCTGGACCGCGCATCTCAATCTCTTCACTAGTGGGCGATTTGGAGAAAGTCGATTGCCAGACGTATGAAGATCTGTTAGTACGGGAGAAGACACTTTGGGGATAGATTTGTGCGTAGATCGTAACTGGCACAGAAGGAGAAGGCAGAAGGACGTGCTTAGCTTTCTGGCAGTCGTTGAGATGATATACGAAACAACTCGGAT
>NC_134814.1:17594072-17596572 GCF_046742065.1 Oratosquilla oratoria
CCAACACTTTATCTTCTTGGAACGTCTTCTTCGTTATACCCTTGGCAGCCATAGGTACTTCTGTCTACGCCTCTGTCTACGCTTCTTCGCCGTTTCGTCTTTTGGTATCGGCCTTGTCGTTATGGCTTCGCCATAGGCGTTTGGACTGCTTCGCGAGAGGGCGCTTTACGCCCTGACCCTTCGCTCGCGGCCAATCAATTGTCTTCGTTGCCGTGACGTCAGCGTTCTCGGCCAATCAGTCGTCTGCGTTGCCGTGAGGTCACCACTCTCGGCCAATCAGTCATCTCCGTTGCCGTGACGTCACCACCCTCGGCCAATCAGTTGTCCCCGTTGCCGTGATGTAACCTTGTATCCGTAGTCGGTATTGTACAACCAATCACCCTTACGAAATTGTCCCCCAAACACCGTCACCATTGAGGTCATTTCAGAATAATTTTGAAAACGTTATATATGTATATATATATATATATATATATATATATATATATATATATATATATGTATATATACACATATATGATTAAACTAACTAAAAAGTCCCTCCGTCCTAATGGACTACTGATAGTGTAATCTAATGCCATGTAAATTTTCATCTAAATCGACGTAGTAGTTATTGAGATATGGTAAAAATTCATCATGGACTATTATCTCCGGTCGTAGTGTATATATTTATATATATATATTTATGTATATATATATATATGTAATATATATATATATATATATATATATATGTATATACATACATATATATACATATATATATATATATATATATATATATATATATATATGTGTGTGTGTGTGTGTGTGTGTGTGTGTGTGTATCTTTTTGACATCATTGAAATAAACCCCCTTATTTGGCTGTTTTGATTTATTCCTGGTATATTATTATATTCTTACCTGTAACTCTGTCTAGATTCTTTATGTTCGTTGGTTATCCCATTTGTATTAGTATTGGTTTGAAAAGTTTGTGAAATTATATCGTACTGAAATGAATAAACTCAAGTCAAATTAAATAATTTTGAGCATATATGTTTCACGCTATAATATGTATACATACAAATACTGTAAATATACCAACGGCTTTTTCCCCCTTACAAGGGAGGTAGCCAAAAGTCAAAGGCATAGATCCACTCCCATCCATTTCATCCCTACATACTCCACTCCCATTCACCACCCCTCCCTCCCTCTTTTCTTGGCTCCTCCTGTGTGAAGTACACTATCTTTCCAAATGGATTCATGTAGTAGCTTCGCCGCAATTAGAGTAAAAAAAAGTACCCATTAGGACGGAGGAACTGGTTAGTTAGTTTAATTATATATGTGTATATATACATACACATATATATTTATATATATATATATACATATATATATGTATATATATGTATAAATATATATATATATATATATATATATATATATATATATATATATGTATATGTATATATATAACGTTTTCAAGATTATTCTGAAATGACCTCAATGGTGACGGTGTTTGGGGGACACTTTCGTAAGGGTGATTGGTTGTACAATATCGACTACCGATACAAGGTGACGTCACGGCAACGGGGACAACTGATTGGCTGAGAGTGGTGACGTCACGGCAACGGAGATGACTGATTGGCCGAGAGTGGTGACCTCACGGCAACGCAGACGACTGATTGGCCGAGAACGCTGACGTCACGGCAACGGAGACAATTGATTGGCCGCGAGCGAAGGGCATGGGGTAAAGCGTCCTCTCGCGAAGCAGTCCAAGCGTCCATGGCGAAGCCATAATGACGAGGCCAATACCAAAAGACGAAACGGCGAAGAAGCGTAGACAGAGGCGTAGACAGAAGCACCTATGGAAATGGCTAATGGCTACCAAGGGTATAACGAAGAAGACGTTCCAAGAAGATAAGGTGTTGGCAGCTACACTAAGGGACGAGCACAGTAAAACGTTCCCTGGGTTGTACGCTGATACAAAGACCAGGTGAAAACGTCTATACACGAGTTCCAAAGGAAGATGATCGCCTTCAAATCAACTCTAGAGAACGATAAACAATTCGAATACAGCGACGATATGTTTGACAAATTGAAGTGTTCGGACGATATGATATCTGATGAGGATTGGGAGGCGTTCATGCGGCTTTACTTCTCATGATATAATAATTTCGTTAAAAACAGTGCAAAGTCTAATTACAGGAACTTTCAGATGCATTTCTCTTTCTAAATTATTCTGAAATGACCTTAGTGGTGACGGTGTTTAAGGGACACTTTCGAAAGGCTGACTGGCCATACAATATCGACTATCAATACGATGCCAAGAGATGAAACGGCGAAGAAGCGTAGACTACATTATAACGAAATGTATAATTTGTAACGACAGGCCATGGGTCCCCTTGAATTCAGGGGAAGGCTCCTCTGGGGGTCCCGGCCGCTCCTGCTGGGGGCGCCCCGCCGCTCCTCCTGGGGGCGCCCCGCCGCTCCCCCTGGGGGCGCCCCGCCGTTCCTCCTG
>NC_134814.1:17604072-17614072 GCF_046742065.1 Oratosquilla oratoria
CTGAGTGCATGTTTGAATGCTTGTGAGTGTTTGAAGTGAATGGTGTCCTGGTCACCCCCAGCGTCCCGGTAGGCAGGCGATCGTTCCACGGTCGCCCCAGCGTCCCGGTTGGCAGGTGACAAGGAGTTGCCCCATCGTCCCGGTAGGCAGGTGACCAGTCCCTGGTCACCCCAGCGTCCCGGTAGGCAGGTAACTGTGTGTGTGAGATTGTGTGCCTCTTGGTGTGTTTGATTGCATACATGTGTGAGTGCCTGTATGAGTGTTTGTATGTGTGACTGACTGAGCGCATGTTTGAATGCTTGTGAGTGCTTGCAGTGAATGGAGTCCTGGTCTCCCCAGCTCGGCTCGGGCCTGGGCTCGGGCTCGGGTCTGGGCTCGGGCTCGGGGTCGGGCCTGGGCTCGGACTCGGGTCTGTGCTCGGACCTGGGCTCGGGCCTGGGCTTGGGCTCGGGCTTAGTCCTGGGCTCGGTCTCGGGCCTCGGTTCGGGCTTGGGCCCCGGCTCGGGCTTGGGCTCCGGCTCGAGCTTGGGCCCCGGCTCGGGCTCGGGCCTGGACCTGGGCACGGTCACGGGTTCGGGCCTGGGCTCGGGCTTGGGCTCGTGGTTGGGCCTGTGCTCGGGCATGGGCTCGGGCTCGGGTCTGGGCTCGGGGACGGGCTCGGGCTCGGGCCTGGGCTCAGTTCCGGGCCTGGGCCTAGCCTCGGGCTCTTCCCCGGGCTTGGGCTCGGGCTCTTGCCCGGGCTCGGGCTCAGACCTGGGCTCGGGTCTGGGCTTAGGGTCAGGCTCGGGCCTGGGCTCGGGCTCGGGCTTAGGTCTGGGCTCGGGTCTGTGCTTAGGGTCAGGCTCGGGCCTGGGCTCGGGCTCGGGCCTGGGCGCGGGCTTAGGCTCGATCCTGTGCTCGGGCCTGGGCTAGGGCTCGGGCCAGTGCCTGAGCCCAGACCCGAGGCTGAACCAAAGCCCAGGCCCCACCCCAGGCCTGAGCCCAGACCTGAGCCCAGGCCTGAGCCCAGGTCTGAGCCCGAGCCCAGGCCCGAGCCCAGGCCCAAGCCCGAGCCTGGATCCAGGCCCGAGGCCGAGCCCGAGCCCGAGCCCAGGCCCGAGCCCGAGCTCTAACCCGAGCCCAGGCCCGAGCCCGAGCCCAGGCCCGAGCACGAGCCCAGGCCCGAGCACGAGCCCAGGCCCGAGCCCGAGCCCAGGCCCGAGCCCGAGCCCGAGGCCCGAGCCCAGGCCCGAGCCCGAGCCCGAGCCTAGGCCAGAGCCCAGACCCGAGTCCGAGCCCAGGCCCCGAGCCCAAGCCCGAGCCCAGGCCCGAACCCGAACCCGAGCCCAAACCTATGCACAAGCCCGAGCCCAGGCCCAGGCCCGAGCCCGAGCCTAGGCCTGAGCCCGAGTCCGAGCCCACGCCCAAGTCCGAGCCCAGGCCCGAGCCCAGGACCGAGCCCGAGCCCGAGCCCGAGCCCAGGCCCGAGCCCGAACACGAGCCCAGGCTCGAACCCGAGTCCGAGCCTGTACCCAGGCCCAAGCCCGAGCCCAGACCTAGGCCCGAACCCGAGCCCAGGCCCGAGCCCGTTCCCGAGCCCAGGCCCAGCCCGGGCCCAGGCCAGCGCCCGAGCCCAGGCCCGATCCCGAGCCCAGGCCCTAGCCCAATCTCGAGCCCAGGCCCGAGCCCAGGCCCGAGCGTGAGCCCGAACCCGAGCGTGAGCCCGAGCCCATTGTTATTATTATTATTATTATTATTATTATTATTATTATTATTATTATTATTATTATTATTATTATTATTATTATTATTATTATTATTATTATTATTATTATTATCATTATTATTATTATTATTATTATTATTATTTTTATTATTATTATTATTATTATTATCATTATTACTATTATTATTTTTATTATTTTTATTATTACTATTATTATTATTATTATTGTTATCATTATTATTATTATTATTATTATTACTGTTATTATTATTATTATTATTATCGTTATTATTATTATTATTATTATTATTATCATTATTATTATTATTATCATTACTTTTACTATTATTATCATTATTATTATTATCATTATTATCATTATTATTATTATTATTATTAATATTATTATTATTATTATTATCATTATTATCATTATTATTACTATTATTATTATTATTATTATTATCATTATTATTATTATTATTATTATTATTATTATTATTATTATTATTGTTATTATTATATTATTATTATTATTATTATTATTATTATCATTATTATTATTATTATTATTATTACTATTATTATTATTATTATTATTATCTATATGATAATACGATAGCGTATGTGTTATTTATTTATTTTGTGTGTCACGCTTGCATCAAAAGCAACGAATATTAGGACAGAAAAAGAAGAGCATATTCAGCTTTCTGTATTACTGAGGCCGGGGTCTTATACGGGTGCACAATTCCATTGTATCTTATCACAATAGAATCAGGGGATATACACGGGTACAATATACTCGTATCACCAATTTCGTTCATTTTCTATTTTCTCAAGTAAAAATACCTTTGCTGAGTAGTAGCACCATTTACAGACCCTTCACAATACATGTAAATAGTATTATTCTCTAGTAGTGTAATGACTTTTCAAGTACAATCTATTTCGGTCCATGTATGTTGCAGTCACTTTCATTTAACTTGTCTAGCAAATATGTAGGCTATGAGTGGTTGACTGCACACCCATGAGTATACATGTAGCTTATGTGTTTATGTGCCTTCACACAGTATCTAATTCAGCGAGGCGTCAGGAATTTTCAACGGGGACTTGCGGCCCCTTTAGGAAAAGAAAACAACATAAGGAAATTCTCTAATTATGTTTCTTATTCTCTTAACGAGAGTATGGTCAAATATCGAGAAATTTATATAAAAACATGCAAAAGTATTGCCTTATAACTTTAGTTTTCTATAGTCTATCATAACGCCGCTATCCATTTTCTGTACTTGTTGACCTCCTTCCATATCCTTCGGAAGCCTTGGGACGGGAGGTGTGAACACATCCTGGACCTGATTACTGCTCGTTGGTGACTGGTGAGCCCCGTTCTCTCCCAGTCTTCTGCACACGTCCGTGGTAATAGCTGCTCTTTTCTCACATTCATTCAATCAAGGCTATTCCTGTGCTTTATCTCACTCGTTATATTTACCTAGAAATAGTAAGTAGCCATTAGTTTATTGGTGAATTGAAATCCGTTTGTATTTCGTCAGTAGTTAGTTGTGGTGTTTATGATCATGTATAGTTGTAGTCACTAGCAGTGTCTACGATTTTTTTGATTACTTGAGGACAAAACATCCTACTCTTGAAGACAAGACCAACGTTTTCTTTGAAAAAAAGAGAAAAAAACGACGACGAAGAAGAAAATCCTTGAACCAAACTAAGATGGACGGTACTGGGTTATTTCGACAACGAACTTCAATGTTTAATGACGCTTCCTGTGAGATCGCCATGTTGACTGCAAAGAGCAAGAAGGACCATAAGATCGGAGATTCTCTCATAAAACCAAGTCTACTTCGTCCAGCAAAACTCGTTCTGGAGAAAGAGTGCAAACAAGCTTTCCCAGAATTCACTATCAAACTATACAGTCAAGGAAAGGATCGATGAACTGTCTCAAGAAACCAAAGATTAAATTCTCGACCATTCTCCTGTTTTTGCCATTCAACGTAATGAAACGACCGACATCGCCCAGTGTTCTTACCTACTGGTGTATGCTCGTTTCGTGTTAGGCAACTGTGTAAAAGAGGAAATACTGTTCTGGCACCCAATGAAATGTTGTACAAGAGCAACAGCTATTTTTCATGATGTATCAAACTTTTCGGGAAACAAACTTTGGTGGAGTTCGCTGCTGGTATCGGGTGTGTACAGATGTAGCTCCAGCCATGCTTGGTCTGCAGTCTGGATTCATCACAAGGGAGAAAAAAAAAAAAAAATCCACCTGTTGTAGTTACATACTGCATCCTTCGTTGTGAAACCTTAAGTGTTGAAATAAGGGATCTCTTTAATATGACTGTCAAGGTCCTCAACTTGACCAAGTGTGGAGCCTAAAGAGTCGGCTTTTCAAACTGTTGTGGAAAGATATGGAATCTGAAGATGAAGCCTTGATTTTTCACACGAACGGACGATGACTCTCAAAGGGGAATAGGTTTGGACAACTTTATGAACAACGAGAAGTAGCAATATTTCTAGATTCTCATCTGGAGGTAGGGCTCCACGACAAGTTCGGGTACAGGGCCTGGGCCTGGGCTAAGGCTTGTGCCTGAGTTCGGGCTTGGAATCGGGTTCGGGCCTGGGCTCGGGCTTAGGCTCGTGGCCTGGGCTCGGGTTCGGGCTCCGGCTTGGGCTCGGGCTCGGTCCTGGGCTCGGGCCTGGGCTCGGGATCGGGCCTGGGCTCGGGTCGGGCCTGGGCTCGGGCTCGGGCCTGGGCTCGGGCCTGGGTTCGAGCTTGGGCTAGGGCTCGGGCTCGGGCCTGGACTCGGGCTCGGGCTTGGGCCTGGGCTCGGGCCTGGGCTCAGGCTCGAATCTGGGCTCGGGTATGGGCTCAGGCCTGGGCTCAGTTCTAGGCTCAGGCCTGGGCTGGGGCCTGGGCATTGGTTCAGGCTCGGGTCTGGGGTCAGGCACTGGCCCGAGCCCTAGCCCAGGCCCTAAGTCCAAGCCCGAGCCCAGGCCTGAGCCCGAGCCCGGGCAAGAGCCTGAGCACGGGGAAGAGCCCGAGGCCAGGCCCAGGCCCGAACCTGAGCCCAGGCCCTAGCCCGTACCCGAGCCCAGACCCGAGCACAGGCCCGAGCCCAGACCCGAGCCCGAGCCCAGGCCCGAGCCCGGGCCCGACCACGAGCCCAAGCCAAGACCGAGCCCAGACCCGACCCCGTGCCCGTGCCCAGCCCCAGGCCCGAGCCCGGGCCCAGGCCCATGCCCGAGGCGGGGCCCAAGCCCGAGCCGGGGCACGAGACCGAGCCGAGGCCCGAGACCGAGCCCAGGACTAAGCCCGAACCCAAGTCTAGGCCCGAGCACAGACCCAAGCCCAGGCCCGAGCCCAGGTTCGAGCACAGACCCGAGTCAGAGCCCAGGCCCGACCCCGAGCCCGACCTCGAGCCCAAGCTCAGACACAAGCCCGAGCCCAGGCCCGAGCCGAGCTGGGGAGACCAGGACTCCATTCACTGCAAGCACTCACAAGCATTCAAGCATGCACTCAGACAGTCACACATACAAACACTCATACAGGCACTCACACATGTATTCAGTCAAACACACCAAGAGCCACACAATCTCACACACACAGTTACCTCCCTACCGGGACGCTGGGGTGACCAGGGACTGGACACCTGCCTACCGGGACGCTGGGGCGACCGTGGAACGATCGCCTGCCTACCGGGACGCTGGGTTGACCAGAACTCTATTCATTGCTAACACTCATAAGCATTCGAACATGCACTCAGCCAGTCACACATACAAACACTTATACAGGCACTCACACATGTATGCAGTCAAACATACCAAAATGCACACAATCTCTAACACACAGATACCTGCCAACCGGGACGCTGGGGTGACCAGGGACTGGACACCTGCCTACCGGGACGCTGGGGCAACTCCTTGTCACCTGCCAACCGGGACGCTGGGGCGACCGTGGAACGATCGCCTGCCTACCGGGACGCTGGGGGGACCAGGACATCATTCACTTCAAACACTCACAAGCATTCAAACATGCACTCAGCCAGTCACACATACAAACACTCATACAGGCACTCACACATGTATGAAGTCAAACATACCAAAAGGCACACCCTCAAACACACAGTTACCTGCCTACCGGGACGGTGGGGTGACCAGGGACTGGACACCTGCCTACCGGGACGCGGGGGTAATTTCTTGTCACCTGCCAACCGGGACGCTGGGGCGACCGTGGAACGATCGCCTGCCTACCGGGACGCTGGGGTGACCAGGACTCCATTCACTTCAAACACTCACAAGCATTCAAACATGCACCTAGGCAGTCACATACTAACACTCATACAGGCACCCACACATGTATTCAGTCAAACATACCAAAAGGCACACCCTCAAACACACAGTTACCTGCCTACCGGGACGCTGGGGTGACCAGGGACTGGACACCTGACTACCGGGACGCGGGGGCAACTCCTTGTCACCTGCCAACCGGGACGCTGGGGCGACCGTGGAACGATCGCCTGCCTACCGGGACGCTGGGGTGACCAGGACACCATTCACTTCAAACACTCACAAGCATTCAAGCATGCACTCCACCAGTCACACATACAAACACTCATACAGGCACTCACACATGTATGCAGTCAAATTTACCAAAGGTACACCCTCAAACACACAGTTACCTGCCTACCGTGACGCTGGGGTGACCAGGGACTGGACACCTGCCTACCGGGACGCTGGGGCAACTCCTTGTCACCTGCCAACCGGGACGCTGGGGCGACCGTGGAACGATCGCCTGCCTACCGGGACGCTGGGGTGACCAGGAAATCCATTCACTTTAAACACTTACAAGCCTTCAAGCATGCACTCAGCCAGTCACACATACAAACACTCATACAGGCACTCACTCATGTATGAAGTCAAACATACCAAAAGGTACACCCTCAAACACATAGTTACCTGCCCACCGGGACGCTGGGGTAACTCCTTGTCACCTGCCAACCGGGACGCTGGGGCGACGGCGGAACGATCGCCTGCCTACCGAGACGCTGGGGTGACCACGACTCCATTTATTGCAAGCACTCACAAGAATTCAAACGTGCACTCAGCCAGTCAAACATACAAACACTCATACAGGCACTCACACATGTATGCAGTCAAATTTACCAAAGGCACACCCTCAAACACACAGTTACCTGCCTACCGGGACGCTGGGGTGACCAGGGACTGGACACCTGCCTACCGGGACGCTGGGGCAACTCCTTGTCACCTGCCAACCGGGACGCTGGGGCGACCGTGGAACGATCGCCTGCCTACCGGGACGCTGGGGTGACCAGGAAATCCATTCACTTCAAACACTCACAAGCATTCAAACATGCACCTAGGCAGTCACACATACTAACACTCATACAGGCACTCACACATGTATGAAGTCAAACATACCAAGAGGCACACCCTCAAACAAACAGTTGCTTGCCTACCGGGACGCTGGGGTGACCAGGGACTGGACACCTGCCTACCAGGACACTGGGGCAACTCCTTGTCACCTGCCAACCGGGACGCTGGGGCGACCGTGGAACGATCGCCTGCCTACCGGGACGCTGGGGTGACCAGGACACCATTCACTTCAAACATTCACAAGCATTTAAGCATGCACTCAGCCAGTCAAACATACAAACACTCATACAGGCACTCACACATGTATGCAGTCAAATATACCAAAGGCACACCCTCAAACACACAGTTACCTGCCTACCGGGACGCTGGGGTGAACAGGGACTGGACACCTGCCTACCGGGACGCTGGGGCAACTCCTTGTCACCTGCCAACCGGGACGCTGGGGCGACCGTGGAACGATCGCCTGCCTACCGGGACGCTGGGGTGACCAGGACACCATTCACTTCAAACACTCACAACCATTCAAGCATGCACTCAGCCAGTCACACATACAAACACTCATACAGGCACTCACACATGTATGCAGTCAAATATACCAAAGGCACACCCTCAAACACACAGTTACCTGCCTACCGGGACGCTGGGGTGACCTGGGACTGGACACCTGCCTACCGGGACGCTGGGGCAACTCCTTATCACCTGCCAACTGGGACGCTGGGGCGACCGTGGAACGACCGCCTGCCTACCGGGACGCTGGGGTGACCAGGATTCCATTCACTTCAAACTCTCACAAGCATTCAAACATGCACTCAGCCAGTCAAACATACAAACACTCATACAGGCACTCACACATGTATGCTGTCAAATATACCAAAGGCACACCCTCAAACACACAGTTACCTGCCTACCGGGACGCTGGGGTGACCAGGGACTGGACACCTGCCTACCGGGACGCTGGGGCAACTCCTTGTCACCTGCCAACCGGGACGCTGGGGCGACCGTGGAACGATCGCCTGCCTACCGGGACGCTGGGGTGACCAGGACTCCATTCACTTCAAACACTCACAAGCATTCAAACATGCACTCAGCCAGTCACACATACTAACACTCATACAGGCACTCACTCATGTATGCAGTCAAACATACCAAAAGACACACCCTCAAACACACAGTTACCTGCCTACCCGGACGCTGGTGTGACCAGGGACTGGACACCTGCCTACCGGGACGCGGGGGCAAGTCCTTGTCACCTGCCAACTGGGACGCTGGGGCAACTCCTTCCCACCTGCCCACCGGTCGCTGGGGCGGCCGTGGAACGATCACCTGCCTACCGGGACGCTGGGGTGACCAGGAATCCATTCACTGGCACTCACAAGCGTTCAATCATGCTCATAAGCAGATTCAGATCTCGCGTTCTTCCCTACACACATTCACCCATACATATAGTCAACCTACAAGCACACCGTTTTGCGGGGACTTCAGTGCGCTATGTACCTTACAAATCAGTCTTTTGCGCTGCGGGACATGTGCTCTTATCACGCGGGACCATGACACACATGCACGAGCACCACACGAGACATCTCGCATCCCACGAGAAAATCACATGCAGCATGTGACACGCGTGTGCATTTCATGGGTCATACACACACACAGACACACGCAAGTGATTTCAAAGCCAATGAAAGCATAGATATGAAAGCCTGCGACTATACATTTCATCTTCTATATTGTGTAAATAAATACGTGATCTTACTTAGACAAAGTCACTTACCTTACTTTCCATGGTGCCTATAGGCTACCGAGCGACGTCAATTTCCATTAAACGCCCCTTCTGTCTGTAAGGTGAAGAAACATTGAAATCAAGGAGCGTAAGCAAATTCAAAGCTATCTTTGACTACAAACGGGACTATGCGAACATAACTCTTATTCTATGCATTGCATATAGACAAGTACACACGTTCTATCTAATTGGCAAAGTCACTAACCTTATAGCCAGGGATCCAAGCGACGTGTGGTTTCCTGAAGTCGTGTGGTCGGGCGTCTGAACTCTGCGGGTCCTCCAAGTTCCCCGAGTGGCGAGGCGCGAGGGAGCCCGGAGAGCAAACCGAAAATAAGAACACAGATGTGGTCGCCCAAAAGCTAAACGGTAACAGTGTATATGAATGACTTTATTGTGTGCACACACATATATATGTGTGTGTATACATATATATACATATATATATATATATGTATGTGTGTGTGTGCATACACACACACACACACACACGCACACCCATACATATGTATATATATATATATATATCTATATATATAAATATATATATATATATTCATATATATATATGTATATATATATATATATTGATATATATATTATATATATATATATATTTATATTCATATATATATATATTCATATATGAATATGTATATATTGTTGGCATCCTTCTGCCTCGGGAGACAATGGAGTTCGTGTATTTTCTTTTTTTATGCGCGTGCGTGTGCTTGTGTGCGAGTTCGAGTGCTTTTATTTGAATATTATAAAGATGAATAGGAATTACCCGGTAACAATCAGGCGTCATCCCAACTCGTAATTTTTTCCCAAGAAATCGAAAGAAATCCCTTGGAGCGAAAATCGTCGGAAGATTGGCGGAGAACCTGAGGCTCCTGCTGACTCCGATCAACTACAACAGACTCCGGTAATTTCCAACAGCCTTTTTTGCAGACTCTGAAAGATACCGTTGCAGAATCTGATCAATTCCGAAGGAATGGTGGATTCTGATAGACTGCAACAGAATCTGATTGGATGACAGGTTCTAATAGACTTCGACAGATTTCGGCAGACAGACGGAGTTGAGGAGTAGAAAGACATGTAGAGAACTGAACAGAAGATTT
>NC_134814.1:17619072-17639072 GCF_046742065.1 Oratosquilla oratoria
CACACACACACACACACATATATATATATATATATATATATATATATATGTGCAATAAAAACACTAGGAGCGTGTGTTCACAAATGCGTAAATAACCACTAGGAAAAAGTAAACTAACGAAGCAGAGCGCTTTCGTGTAATTACATCTTCAGTGCAGATATAAAGAAGGACTTATTGTATCTGCACTGAAGATGTAATTACACGAAAGCGCTCTGCTTCGTTAGTTTACTTTTTCCTAGTGGTTATTTACGCATATATATATGTGTGTGTGTGCGTGTGTGTATGCACACACACGCACACACACACACACACACACATATATATATATATGTATATATATATATATATATATATATACATATAAGTCATTCATACACACTGTTACCGTTTAGCTTTTGGGTGATCACATCTGTGTTCTTGTTTTCGGTTTGCTCTCCGGGCTCCCTCGCGCCTCGCCAATCGGGGAACTTGGAGGACCCGCAGAGTTCAGACGCCCGACCACACGACTTCAGGAAACCAGACGTCGCTTGGATCCCTGGATATAAGGTTAGTGACTTTGTCAGTTAGAGAGCACGTGTGTACTCGTCTAGATGCAATGCATAGAATTAGAGCTATATTCGCATAGTCTTGCTTGTAGTCAAATATATCTTTCAATTTCCTTTAAGCTCCCTGATTGCAATGTTTCTTCTTCTTCCAGACAGAAGGGGCGTTTAATGGAAATTGACGTCGCTCGGCAGCTTGCAGGCACCATGGAAAGAAAAGTAAGTGACTTTGTCTATGTAAGATCACGTATGTATTTACACAATATAGAGGATAAAATGTATAGTCGCAGGCTTTTATCTCTGTGCTTTCATTGGCTTTGAAATCACTTATGATGTCTGACTGTACTATTATATCTCCTATATTGCGTCTGCGTGTTTGCGTGTGTCTGTGAGTGTGTATGACCCATGAAGTGTACACGCGTGTCACATGCTGCACGTGATTTTCTCGTGGGATGCGAGATGTTTCGTGTGGTGCTCGTGCAGGTGTGTTATTGTCCCGCGTGATAAGAGGGCATGTCGCGAAGCGCAAAAGACTGATTTGTCCATAGTGCACGGAAGTCCCCGCAAAACGGTGTGTTTGTAGGTTGACTATATGTATGGGTGAATGTGTGTAAGGAAGAACGCGAGATCTGAATCTGCTTGTGAGCATGATTGAATGCTTGTGAGTGCTTGCAGTGAATGGAGTCCTGGTCACCCCAGCGTCCCGGTAGGCAGGCGATCGTTCCACGGTCGCCCCAGCGTCCCGGTTGGCAGGTGACAAGGAGTTGCCCCCGCGTCCCGGTAGGCAGGTGTCCAGTCCCTGGTCACCCCAGCGTCCCGGTAGGCAGGTAACTGTGTGGTTGAGATTGTGTGCCTCTTGGTATGTTTGACTGAATACATGTGTGAGTGCCTGTATGAGTGTTTGTATGTGTGACTGGCTGAGTGCATGCTTGAATGCTTGTGAGTGTTTGAAGTGAATGGTGTCCTGGTCACCCCAGCGTCCCGGTAGGCAGGCGATCGTTCCACGGTCGCCCCAGCGTCCCGGTTGGCAGGTGACAAGGAGTTGCCCCAGCGTCCCGGTAGGCAGGTGTCCAGTCCCTGGTCACCCCAGCGTCCCTGTAGGCAGGTAACTGTGTGTTTGAGATTGTGTGCCTCATGGTATGTTTGACTGCATATATGACTGAGTGCATGTATGAGTGTTTGTATGTGTGACTGCCTAGGTGCATGTTTGAGTGCTTGTGAGTGTTTGAAGTGAATGGAGTCCTGGTCATCCCAGCGTCACGGTAGGCAGGCGATCGTTCCACGGTCGCCCCAGTGTCCCGGTTGGTAGGCGACAAGAAGCTGCCCCCGTGTCCCGGTAGGCAGGTGTCCAGTCCCTGGTCACCCCAGCGTCCCGGTAGGCAGGTAACTGTGTGTTTGAGATTGTGTGCCTCATGGTATGTTTGACTGCATATATGACTGAGTGCCTGTATGAGTGTTAGAATGTGTGACTGCCTAGGTGCATGTTTGAGTGCTTGTGAGTGTTTGAAGTGAATGGATTTCCTGGTCACCCCAGCGTCCCGGTAGGCAGGCGATCGTTCCACGGTCGCCCCAGCGTCCCGGTTGGCAGGTGACAAGGAGTTGCCCCAGCGTCCCGGTAGGCAGGTGTCCAGTCCCTGGTCACCCCAGCGTCCCGGTAGGCAGGTAACTGTGTGGTTGGGATTGTGTGCCTCTTGGTGTGTTTAACTGCATACATGTGTGAGTGCCTGTATGAGTGTTTGTATGTGTGACTGGCTGAGTGCATGCTTGAATGCTTCTGAGTGTTTGAAGTGAATGGAGTCCTGGTCACCCCAGCGTCCCGGTAGGCAGGCGTTCGTTGAACGACCGCCCCAGCGTCCCGGTTGGCAGGTGACAAGGAGTTACCCCAGCGTCCCGGTGGGCAGGTAACTATGTGTTTGAGGGTGTACCTTTTGGTATGTTTGACTGCATACGTGTGTGAGTGCCTGTATGAGTGTTTGTGTGTGTGACTTGCTGAGTGCATGCTTGAATGCTTGTAAGTACTTGCAGTGAATGGAGTCCTGGTCACCCCAGCGTCCCGGTAGGCAGGCGATCATTCCACGGTTGCCCCAGCGTCCCGGTCGGCAGGTGACAAGGAGTTGCCCCAGCGTCCCGGTAGGCAGTTGTCCAGTCCCTGGTCACCCCAGCGTCCCGGTAGGCAGGTAACTGCGTGTTTGAGGGTGTGCCTTTTGGTATGTTTGACTTCATACATGTGTGAGTGCCTGTATGAGTGTTTGTATGTGTGACTGGCTGAGTGCATGTTTGAAGGCTTGTGAGTGTTTGAAGTGAATGGAGTCCTGGTCAACCCAGCATCCCGGTAGGCAGGCGATCGTTCCGCGGTCGCCCCAGCGTCCCGGTTGGATATATACATACATACATAATATATATATATATATATATATATATATATATATCTATATATATATATAAATGTATATATATATATATTTATGTATATATATAAATACATATATACATAAATTTATATATATAAACATGTATATATATGTTTATATATATATATACATATATATATATATATATATATATATACATACATACATAATATATTTATGTATATACATATATATATATATATATATATATATATATATATATATATGTATATATATATTTTTTCACCTCCTTTGTAACCACTGTCACCACCACTGTCGGTCCTCGACCGTTACACTATAGTAGTCTCGTAATTTCACTCACAAGGCCCCTTGCCTTCGTTACGTCATATCCAATAACTTTTCAAGTTCTTCTTATGCAGTAGGCCCCATGCCTAGTAATTGTCATGTACTTCAAATCAGTCCTGAGGTTAAGGAAAATGGATTAGTTTTCTTTTCTTTCCACTATAATTACACTGTCTTGGTACACTCAGGATCTCTCTCTCTCGACTCGTCCGAGATCCTTTTCTCCACGCCAGACCACCTTCGTTCAGACGTCACTTTTTATTCGTCCAATAGTCTTTTACTTCTCAAAACAAGTGACACACCTTAAGGGCGTGTCTTTTTCCCTTTAGGCCAATAATATTTGTTTATATACCCATTTACCTCCAATCCGAGAGACTGTTACAGTCCTTCCAGAAATATTGCTGCATAAGCAAAAGCAAGAGCATGAGCGTGAGCGTGAGCATGAGGTGACGTCATTACGCAAATAGTCTGCCGCTAACATTGAATTGATTACATCAGCAATTATAAAACAGTCACCTCCGTCGGCCGTGTTTATGTAGACAGAACGGCAGCGCAAAAGACTGATTTGTAAGTTCCATAGCGCGCGGAAGTCCCCGCAAAACGGTGTGCTTGTAGGTTGACTATATGTATGGGTGAATGTGTGTAGGGAAGAACGCGAGATCTGAATCTGCTTATGAGCATGATTGAATGCTTGTGAGTGCCTGCAGTGAATGGAGTCCTGGTCACCCCAGCGTCCCGGTAGGCAGGCGATCGTTCCACGGTCGCCCCAGCGTCCCGGTTGGCAGGTGACAAGGAGTTGCCCCCGCGTCCCGGTAGGCAGGTGTCCAGTCCCAGGTCACCCCAGCGTCCCGGTAGGCAGGTAACTGTGTGTTTGAGGGTGTGTCTTTGGTATATTTGACTGCATACATGTGTGAGTGCCTGTATGAGTGTTTGTATGTGTGACTGGCTGAGTGCATGCTTGAATGCTTGTGAATGTTTGAAGTGAATGGATTTACTGGTCACCCCAGCGTCCCGGTAGGCAGGCGATCGTTCCACGGTCGACCCCAGCGTCCCGGTTGGCATGTGACAAGGAGCTGCCCCCGCGTCCCGGTAGGCAGGTGCCCAGTCCCTGTTCACCCCAGCGTCCCGGTAAGCAGGTAACTGTGTGTTTGAGGGTGTGCCTTTGGTATATTTGACTGCATACATGTGTGAGTGCCTGTATGAGTGTTAGTATGTGAGACTGGCTGAGTGCATGTTTGAATGCTTGTGAGTGTTTGAAGTGAATGGTGTCCTGGTCACCCCAGCGTCCCGGTAGGCAGGCGATCGTTCCACGGTCGCCCCAGCGTCCCGGTTGGCAGGTGACAAGAAATTACCCCCGCGTCCCGGTAGGCAGGTGTCCAGTCCCTGGTCACCCCACCGTCCCGGTAGGCAGGTAACTGTGTGTGTGAGGGTGTGTCTTTTGGTATGTTTGACTGCATACATGAGTGCCTGTTTGAGTGTTAGTATGTGTGACTGACTGAGTGCATGTTTGAATGCTTGTGAGTGTTTGAAGTGAATGGTGTCCTGGTCACCCCAGCGTCCCGGTAGGCAGGCGATTGTTCCACGGTCGCCCCAGAGTCCCGGTTGGCAGGTGACAAGTAGTTGCCCCCGCGTCCCGGTAGGCAGGTGTCCAGTCCCTGGTCACCCCAGCGTCCCGGTTGGCAGGTATCTGTGTGTTAGAGATTGTGTGCATTTTGGTATGTTTGACTGCATACATGTGTGAGTGCCTGTATAAGTGTTTGTATGTGTGACTGGCTGAGTGCATGTTCGAATGCTTATGAGTGTTAGCAATGAATAGAGTTCTGGTCAACCCAGCGTCCCGGTAGGCAGGCGATCGTTCCACGGTCGCCCCAGCGTCCCGGTTGGCAGGTGACAAGGAGTTGCCCCATCGTCCCTGTAGGCAGGTGACCAGTCCCTGGTCACCCCAGCGTCCGGGTAGGCAGGTAACTGTGTGTTTGAGATTGTGTGCCTCTTGGTGTGTTTGACTGAATACATGTGTGAGTGCCTGTATGAGTGTTTGCATGTGTGACTGACTGAGTGCATGTTTGAATGCTTGTGAGTGCTTGCAGTAAATGGAGTCCTGGTCTCCCTAGTTCGGCTCGGGCCTGGGCTCGGGCTCGGGTCTGCGCTCGGGCTCGAGGTCGGGCTCGGGGTCAGGCCTGGGCTCGGACTCGGGTCTGTGCTCGGACCTGGGCTCGGGCCTGGGCTTGGGTCTGTGCTCGGGCCTGGGCTTGGGTCTGTGCTTGGGCCTGGGCTTGGGCTCGGGCTTAGTCCTGGGCTTGGTCTCGTGCCCCGGCTCGGGCTTGGGCCCCGGCTCAGGTTTGGGCCTGGGCTCGGGCTCGAGCCTTGGGCACGGGCACAGGTTCGGGCCTGGGCTCGGGCTTGGGCTCGTGGTCGGGCCTGGGCTCGGGCTCGGGTCTGGGCTCGTGCCTGTGCTCGGGTCTGGGCTCGGGCACGGGCTCGGGCCTGGGCTCAGGTTCGGGCCTGGGCTTAGGGTCAGACTCGGGCCTGGGCTCGGGCTCGGGCCTGGGTGCGTGCTTAGGCTCGAGCCTGTGCTCGAGCCTGGGCTAGGGCACGGGCCAGTGCCTTAGCCCAGACCCGACCCTGAACCAAAGCCCAGGCCCCAGCCAAGGCTTGAGCCCAGACCCGAGCCCAGGCCTGAGCCCCATCCCGAGTCCAGGCCCGAGCCCAGGCCCGAGCCGAGGCGCGAGCCCGAGCCCTAGCCCAAGCTCGAGCCCAGGCCCGAGCCGAGGCCCGAGCCCGAGCCCAGGCCCGAGCTCGAGCCCGAGCCCAGGCCCGAGCCCGAGCCCAGGTCCAAGCCCAGTCCTGAGCCCCGGCCCGAGCCCAGGCCCGAGCCCGACCCCAGGCCTGAGCCCAAACCCGAGCCCAGGCCCGAGCCCGAGCCCGAACCCAGGCCCGAGCCCAGGCCCGAGCCTGAGCCCAGGCCCGAGCCCGAACCAGAGCCCAGGACCGAGCCCAAGCCCGATCCCAGGCCCGAACCCGAGCCCGATCCTGAAACCAGGCACAACCCGAGACCAGGCCCAGGCCCGTACCCGAGCCCAGGCCTTAGCCCGAGCCCACGCCCGAGTCCGAGCCCAGGCCCGAGCCCAGGACCGAGCCCGAGCCCGAACACGAGCCTAGGCTCGAACCCTAGCCCGAGCCCTTACCCCGGCACAAGCCCGAGCCCAGACCCGAGCCCAGGCCCGAGCCCGAGACCAGACCCGAGCCCAGGCCCGAGCCCGAGACCAGACCCAAGCCCAGGCCTGACCCCAGCCCGAGCCCAGACCAGAGCCCAAGCCCAGGCCCGATCCCGAGCCCTAGCCCAATCGCGAGCCCAGGCCCGAGCCCGAGCCGCGGCCCGAGCCCACGCCAAAGCCCGAGCCCAGGCCCGATCCTGAGCCCGAGCCCGAGACCAGGTCCTAGCCTAATCTCGAGCCCAGGCCCGAGCCCGGCCTGAGCCCGAGCGTGAGCCCAAGCCCATTATTATCATTATTATTATTATCATCATTATTATTATTATTATTATTATTATTATTATTATTATTATTATTATTATTATTATTATTATTATTATTATTATTATTATTATTATTATTATTATTATTATTATTATTATTATTACTACTACTATTATTATTATTATTATTATTATTATTATTATTATTATTATTATTATTATTATTATTATTATTATTATTATTATTATTATTATTATTATTATTATTATTACTACTATTATTATTATTATTATTATTATTATTATTATTATTATTATTATTATTATTATTATTATTATTATTATTATTATTACTATTATTATTATTATTATTGTTGTTATTATTATCTGATGAACTCTGTTTTCAAGTCAGTTAGGTGAGTGGTTATTTGTTTCTTTAACTTAATTTCAAGGTTACCGTGAATGAGAGTAGAATGCAAGTAACTAAAAACGGCTTTATTTCTCTGCTGAATTTGACATTACCAGAGGTCGTGTTTGGCAATGAAGGTTCGAGGGGTGTCGTGGTACATGAGAACGTTGATGTTTTATCCCTTGTATTTAAAGGTTGAGAGCATCAACGCTTCGAAGATGTCCACCTGGTAAGCTAGAGATAGCTGAAAGTGTAGATTCAATAAAGGTGGTAAAGAAACGATGGAGTGTTCGTTTCACAAGTTGACTTTAAGTCACAGGAAATTAAACAAATATCTATCACTCACTGGTAATGTCACTCGCTTGACCGCCCGCTTGTCTTTGTCTCTGCGTGACGCTATTTTACGCTGTTCGCTTGCCCAAGGCAGTTGCTAATTTTAATTTTCTACAATTATTCCTTGTACACAGAAATTTACATTTCAGTTGTATAATAATTCAAATATATTCAACTTTCGCATTACAAAATAATTGATAATCAATTATGTAAACAGAATGGCAATTTGATTGTTCTAGAAGATTCACGCCCACTACACGCATGCACATATACAGTATACATACACACTTCCAACTACGCGTTTACTTGTATCTCCTACATGTATATAAAGTGCTACGATCTGTAAAAGGGTCCAAATTGGAACTTGTCGTGGAGCCCTACCTCCAGATGAGAATCTAGAAATATTGCTACTTCTCGTTGTTCATAAAGTTGTCCAAACCTATTCCCCCTTGAAAGTCATCGTCCGTTCGTGTGAAGGAGGTATAGTGATGGTGCACTGGTTGGTGAGGTTATTTAATGTTTGCTGGAGAGAAGGTAGAGTGCCAGAGGACTGGAGGAGTGCGTGTATAATTCCACTTTACAAGGGAAAGGGGAACAAGTGTGAATGTAGTAGTTTCAGAGGGATTAGCTTGTTAAGTGTAGTTGGGAAGGCTTATGGGAGGATCTTGATTGAGAGGATTAGGAGAGGAACAGAGGGAGTAATTGGTGAGGAACAGTGTGGGTTTAGGACAGGTAGAGGTTGTGTAGATCAGATTTTTATGGTAAGACAGATATGTGAGAAAGCTATAGGTAAGGGGAAGGATGTTTTCTGGGCCTTTATGGATCTGGAAAAGGCTTACGACAGGGTAGACAGAAAGGCACTGTGGGAGGTTATGCGGATATACGGGATAGGAGGAAAGCTTCTGGGAGCTGTCAAGAGTTTTTATGAGAGTAGTAGAGCTTGTGTCAGGATTGGAAATGGAGAGAGTGAGTGGTTTGAGGTAAAGGTGGGACTTCGTCAGGGATGCGTTATGTCACCCTGGCTGTTCAACTTATACATGGATGGGGTGGTGCGAGAGGTGAATGCAAGGGTAGTGGGTCAGGGATTGGAGATGGTTAAAGAAAATGGAGAAAAGTGGGAGGTGAGCCAGCTGTTGTTTGTGGACGACACTGCGCTTGTGGCAGGATCGGAGGAGGGATTGAGGAAGCTGGTGACAGAGTTTGGGAGAGTGTGTGATAGAAGAAAGCTGAAGATAAATGTGGGTAAAAGTAAGGTGATGAGATGTACAAGGGGTGAAAGTGGCAGTAATCTGGAAGTGAGCATTAAGGGAGAGCGACTGGAGGAAGTGGATAGTTTTAGATATTTGGGTGCAAATGTGGCAGGAAAAGGTGGAGTGAAGGTGGAGGTAGAATGTAGATTGAGAGAAGCGAGTAAATGCCTTGGTGGTTTAAAAAGTGTAATGAGGAATAGGAATCTGGGAATGGATGCTAAGAGGAGACTGTATGAAGGAGTGATTGTGCCAACAGCACTGTATGGAGCAGAAACATGGAACATGAGAGAGGAAGAGAGAAAGAACTTGAATGTGTTTGAGATGAAGTGTCTGAGAAGTATGATGGGGGTTACTAGGCTAGATAGAGTGAGAAATGAGGAAGTGAGGAGGAGAACAGGGGTGGAAAGGGAGCTGGGAGATAGGGTGGATGAAAGAGTATTAGGATGGTTTGGACACATGTAAAGAATGAGTGAAGAAAGACTAGTAAAGGAGGTATGGAAGGCAGATGTGGAGGGAGTGAACATGAGGGGACGTCCTAGGATGAGATGGATGGATGGGGTGAAGGGGGCTTTGGGGAAGAGGGGAATGTCTGTTGAGGAAGGACGGGAGAGGACAGAAGACAGGGGTGAATGGAGAATGGTTGTATTTGGAAAATGTTGTGATGCATGAGGTGGATTGGACGGGGGAATGGGGGTGAGGTAGTGTGTGTGAGCAAAGATTTTTGACGCAGCCCGAAGGGATTTCTCCCCGTCCTCTCCTTTATATGGGGGGACGGAGAGGGGGGGTCGCCGATTTAATGAAGCGGCCTTGCTGTGGATGTGCTGTGTCCTGCGACACTGCTTCTGACCCAGGGTGCAGGGATGACCCGTCATCTAGGAGGTGCTAAGATGGGAGGGAGGGTGGAGGGGTGTGGAGTGTTTTCGGGGATGAAATGGGTGGGAATGTTTTTGTGCCTTGTCCTTTTTGGCTACCCCCCTGGTAAGGGGAAAAAAGCCTTGGTATATGTATGATGTATGTATCATTATTATTATCATTATTATTATTATTATTATTATCATTATTACTATTATTATTATTATTATTATTATTATTATTATTATTATTATTATTATTATTATTATTATTATTATTATTATTATTATTATTATTATTATTATTATTATTACTATTATTATTATTATTATTATCATCATTATCATTATTATTATTATTTTATTATTTTTCTTTTTACTTTTTGTACTTTCCATTATTTCTTTATAATTTTTTCTTTATAATTAATATCTTATGATATTTCATTTTTGAAAAATTGAAACTATGTGTTTTGTTTTCTGTGCTACATATTCTGTATGCACGTAGGAAGAATTCAGTAAATATACCTAATTTAATTCTTTCACTGTGACCTGATAGAGAGTGAATATAATCTTTTTTGTTGGTTTGTTTTCTGCGTGCTTTATATTTTGGGCTGAAATCTGTTCTAATGATTGTTGTCTCTAAAAAAGATAAGCAACCTTCTTGTTCTCCTTCTAATATGAATTTGAACTATTCGTGTACATCATTTAATCATCAGTTTTTGGTTTGGATATTTGTGGTTTTGGATGTTATGATTAATATGTTGTCTACATATCTTAGCCATGTGGTGCATCTGCCTATTATTCTTTGTACTCGGACACGTACATAATGAAATATACCAAGAGTCACACAGTCATACACACAGTTGCTTGCCTACCGAGACTCTGGGGCAACTTCTGGTCAACTGCCCGCCTAGTACCGGGACGCTAGGGGTGACCAAGACTCCATTCACTGCGAACAATCACAAACATTCAAACATACAGTAAGGCAATCATGTATACAAACAGATAAGGTACTCACACAGGTAGACAATCAAACAAATATTCAAACATACAGTAAGGCAATCATGTATACGAACAAACAAGGTATTCATACAGGTAGACAGTCAAACATAGCATGAGCCACAGTCTCAAACACACAGCTCACTGCCTACCTGGACGCTGAGGTGCCCAGGAACTGACCCCTGCCTACCGGGACGCTGGGGCAACTCCTCGTCACCTGCCAACCGGGACGCAGGGGGCGACCGTCGAACGATCGCCTGCCTACCGGGACGCTGGGGTGACTAGGACTCCATTCACTGCAAGCACTCACAAGCACTCAAACATGCACTCAGCCAGTCACACATACAACCACCCAAACAGGCACTCACACATGTATGCACTCAAACACACCAAAAGGCACACAATATCAAAATGATAGTTACCTGCCAACCAGGACGCTGGGGTGACCAGGGACTGGACACCTGCCTATCGGGACGCTGGGGCAACTCCTTGTCACCTGCCAACCGGGACGCTGGGGCGACCCCACGGAACGATCGCCTGCCTACCGGGACGCTGGGGTGACCAGGACTCCATTTATTGCAAGCACTCACAAGAATTCAAACGTGCACTCAGCCAGCCAAACATACAAACACTCATACAGGCACTCACACATGTATTCAGTCAAATATACCAAAGGCACACCCTCAAACACATAGTTACCTGCCTACCAAGACGCTGGGGTGACCAGGGACTGGACACCTGCCTACCGGGACGCTGGGGCAACTCCTTGTCACCTGCCAACCGGGACGCTGGGGCGACCGTGGAACGATCGTCTGCCTACCGGGACGTTGGGGTGACCAGGAAATCCATTCACTTTAAACACTCACAAGCCTTCAAGCATGCACTCAGCCAGTCACAAATACAAACACTCATACAGGCACTCACTCATGTATGAAGTCAAACATACCAAGAGGCACAACCTCAAACACACAGTTACCTGCCCACCGGGACGCTGGGGTGACCAGGGACTGGACATCTGCCTACCGGGACGCTGGGGCAACTCCTTGTCACCTGCCAACCGGGACGCTGGGGCGGTCGTGCAACGAACGCCTGCCTACCGGGACGCTGGGGTGACCAGGATTCCATTCACTTCAAACACTCACAAGCATTCAAGCATGCACTCAGCCAGTCACACATACAAACACTCATACAGGCACTCACACATGTATGCAGTTAAACACACCAAGAGGCACACAATCTCAAACACACAGTTACCTGCCTACCGGGACGCTGGGGTGACCAGGGACTGGACACCTGCCTACCGGGACGCTGGGGCAACTCCTTGTCACCTGCCAACCGGGACGCTGGGGCGACCGTGGAACGATCGCCTGCCTACCGGGACGCTGGGGTGACCAGAAAATCCATCCACTTCAAACACTCACAAGCACTCAAACATGCACGTAGGCAGTCACACATTCTAACACTCATACAGGCACTCAGTTATATATGCAGTCAAACATACCATGAGGCACACAATCTCAACCACACAGTTACCTGCCTACCGGGACGCTGGGGTGACCAGGGACTGGACACCTGCCTACCGGGACGCTGGGGCAACTCCTTGTCACCTGCCAACCGGGACGCTGGGGCGACCATGGAACGATCGCCTGCCTACCGGGACGCTGGGGTGACCAGGACACCATTCACTTCAATCACTTAGAAGCATTCAAGCATGCACTTAACCAGTCACACATACAATCACTCATACAGGCATTCACACATGTATTCAGTCAAACATACCAAAAGGCACACCCTCAAACACACAGTTACCTGCCTACCGGGACGCTGGGGTGACCAGGGACTGGACACCTGCCTACCGGGACGCTGGGGCGACCGAGGAACGATCGCCTGCCTACCGGGACGCTGGGGTGACCAGGACTCCATTCACTTCAAACATTCACAAGCATTCAAGCATGCACTCAGCCAGTCAAACATACAAACACTCATACAGGCACTCACACATGTATTCAGTCAAATACACCAAAGGCACACCCTCAAACACACAGTTACCTGCCTACCGGGACGCTGGGGTGACCAGGGACTGGACACCTGCCTACCGGGACGCTGGGGCAACTCCTTGTCACCTGCCAACCGGGACGCTGGGGTGACCGTGGAACGATCGCCTGCCTACCGGGACGCTGGGGTGACCAGGACTCCATTCACTTCAAACATTCACAAGCATTCAAGCATGTACTCAGCCAGTCACACATACAAACACTCATACAGGCACTCACACATGTATGCAGTCAAACATACCAATAGGCACACAGCCTTAAACACACAGTTACCTGCCTACCGGGATGCTGGGGTGATCAGGGACTGGACACCTGCCTACCGGGACGCTGGGGCAACTCCTTGTCACCTGCCAACCGGGACGCTGGGGCGACCGTGGAACGATCGTCTGCCTACCGGGACGTTGGGGTGACCAGGAAATCCATTCACTTTAAACACTCACAAGCCTTCAAGCATGCACTCAGCCAGTCACAAATACAAACACTCATACAGGCACTCACTCATGTATGAAGTCAAACATACCAAGAGGCACACCCTCAAACACACAGTTACCTGCCCACCGGGACGCTGGGGTGACCAGGGACTGGACACCTGCCTACCGGGACGCTGGGGCAACTCCTTGTCACCTGCCAACCGGGACGCTGTTGCAACCGTGGGACGATCGCCTGCCTACCGGGACGCTGGGGTGACCAGGACTCCATTCACTGCAAGCACTCACAAGTATGCAATCATGCTCACAAGCAGATTCAGATCTCGCGTTCTTCCTTACACACACTCACCCATACATATAGTCAACCTACAAGCACACCGTTTTGCGGGGACTTCCGTGCACTATGGAACTTACAAATCAGTCTTTTGCGCTGCGCGACATGGGCTCTTAGCACGCGGGACCATGACACACATGCACGAGCACCACACGAAACATCTCGCATCCTACGAGAAAATCACATGCAGCATGTGACACGCGAGTGCACTTCATGGGTCATACACACACAGACTCACAGACACACGCAAACACGCAGACGCAATGTAGGAGATAGAATAGTACAGTCAGACATCATAAGTGATTTCAAAGTCAATGAAAGCATAGATATGAAAGCCTGCGACTATACATTTTATCTTCTATATTGTGTAAATACATACGTGATCTTACTTAGACAAAGTCACTTACCTTACTTTCCATGGTGCCTATAAGCTGCCGAGCGACGTCAATTTCCATTAAACGCCCCTTCTGTCTGGAAGAAGAAGAAATATTGCACTCAGGCAACGAAGTCAAATTCAAAACTATCTTTGACTACAAGCAAGACCATGCGTATATAGCTCTTATTCTATGCATTGCATCTAGACGAGTATACACGTGCTCTCTAACTGACAAAGTCACTAACCTTATAGCCAGGGATCCAAGCGACGTCTGGTTTCCCGAAGTTGTGTCGTCGGTCGTCTGAACTCTGCGGGTTCTCCGAGTTCCCTCACGGCCGAGTCGCGAGGGAGCCCGGAGAGCAAACTGAAAACAAGAATACCGATGTGGTCGCCCAGAAGCTGACCGATAACAGTGTGTATGAATGACTTTATTGTGTGCACACATGCATACATACATACACACATATATATAAATAAATATATATATATTGTATATATATACATATATGTATATATATATATATATATATATAAATATATATATATATATATATATATACATGTGTGTGTGTGTGTGTGTGTGTGTGTGTGTGTGTGTGTGTGTGTGTGTGTGTGTGTGTGTGTGTGTGTGTGTGTGTGTGTGTGTGTGTGTATGTGTGTGTTTGTGCGTGTGTGCATACACACACACACACACAAAATATGTGTATATATATGTATAATATATATACATATATATATATATATATATATATATATACACACACACATATATATATGTATATATATATATGTATATTTTTATATATATATGTGTGTGTGTGTGTGTGTGTGTGTGTGTGTATGTATGTATAGATATTGTTGGCATCTCTCTGTCTCGGGAGACAATGGAGTTCGCGTATTTTCTTTTTTTTATGCGCGCGTGTACATATGCGTGTGCTTGTGTGCGAGTGCTTTTATTTGAATATCATAAAGATTAACAGGAATTACCCGGTAACGATCAGGCGTCTTCCCAACTCGTAATTTTTTCCCAAGAAATCGAAAGAAATCCCTTGGAGCGAAAATCGTCGAAAGGTTAGCGGAGAACCTGAGGCTCCTGATGACTCCGATGACCTCCGACAGACTCGGGTAATTTCCAACAGATTTTTTTGCAGACTCTGACAGATACCGTTGTAGAATCCGATCAATTCCGACGGAATGGTGCATTCTGATAGACTGCAACAGAATCTGACTGGATGACAGATTTTAATAGACTCCGACAGATTTTGGCAGACAGACGGATTTGAGGAGTAGAAAGACATGTAGTAGAGAACTGAACAGAAGATTTACTTCACGAAAACTGAGACACAATTCAAAGACCTAGAACCACTATTCTCTCTTTGATCTTCAGGGTCCCTCAAACGTGGTCACTATTGTCCACATTCCTTGAAACTTTGTCAGTGGATTCTCACTGCATACAGGGTTTGAGAAGGTTGACTGGTGCAATGTAACCAGTCTGGTCTATGTGGAACATGGAAAAGACTTTGCGTGGGAAGGAAAATAGTTTCAGGTCGGGCATCGGGTTAACAGTCGGTAGCACCTCTCACCGAGCTCTCTGTGAACTCGCTGGCCTACATGATTTCGTTTTCATACACACGCATACACACGAACACATATGCACACACACACACACGCACGCGTATAATTTTCCACTTGAAGGTAAACTAAAGCTCGTTTCACACAGTGTTCCCGGTACGGATGCGAGAGTATGTTTCGGATACTTTTTGATGTTACTGGTACGTTGTACAACGCTGAGCAAAAGGACACAAAATTGAATGAAGAGGCCAAAAGTGAATACTTTCTGTGTTTTTTCGTATATGAATCCATACTTTGTATACCATTCATCATCTTGTAAGGATTGCAGACGTCTTAAAAGCGCCCCGTTGCCTCCGTATCGTTAACGTCCCATTCCTAGGCAAGACCCACCAATACGTTATTCGAAATCTCGTGGGCGGGGAATTGTGTGTGTGTGAGTGCGTGTGTGTGCGTGCGTGTGTGTGTGTGTGTGTGCATGCGTGCGTGCGCGCGTGCGTGCGTGCGTGTGTGTGTGTGTGTGTGTGTTTATGCATCTAATTATTGATTTATTAAATTGATCATTCGGACCGAGCCCAGGCCCGAGCACAGGCTCGAGCCTAGGCCCAAGCCCGAGCCGAGGCTCGAGCCTAGGCCCAAGCCCGAGCACAGGCGCGAGCTCGAGCCCAAGCCCGAGCCCAGGCCCGAGCACGAGCCCAGGTCCCAGCACGAGACCAAGCCCAGGCCCGAGCCCGGGCCGAGCCCAGGCCCGAGCCCAGGCCCCAGCCTAGGCCCGAGCCCGTGCCCGAGCCCAGGCCCGAGCCCGTGGCCAGGCTCGAGCCCGTGGCCAGGCTCGAGCCCGTGGCCAGGCCCGAGCCCAGCCCCGAGCCTGAGCCCAGCCCCGAGCCCAGGTCCGAGCCCAGACCCGAGTCCAGGCCGAAGCCCAGGCCTGAGCCCAGGCCTGAGCCCGAGCCCAGGCCCGAACCCGAGCCTAGGCCCGAGCCCAGGCCCGAACCCGAGCACAGGCCGAAGTCCGAGCCGAAGCCCAAGCCTAGGCCTGAGCTCGAGCCCAGGTCCCAGGACGATACCGAGCCCAGGCCCGAGCCTAGACCTGAGCCCAGGCCCCAGCACAGGCCCGAGCCTAGGCCCAAGCCCATGCCCGAGCCCGAGCACAGGCCGAAGCCCGAGCCGAAGCCCGAGCCTAGGTCTGAGCCCGAGCCCAGGTCCCAGCACGAGGCCAGACCCAGGCCAGAGCCCGAGCCAAGGCCCGAGCACGAGCCCAGGTCCGAGCCTGGGGTTGGGCTCGGGTTCGGACTCTGGCCTGGGGTTGGGCTCGGGTTCGGACTCTGGCCTGGGCTCGGGTTCGGGCCTGAGCCTGGGCCTGGGCCTGGGCTCGGGCTAGTGCCTGGGCTCGGCCTTGGGTCTGGGCTCGGGCTTGGGCCTGGGCTCGATCTCAGGCCTGGGCTCTGGCTCGGAACTGGGCTCGGGCTCGGCCTCGGGCCTGGGCACACGCCCAGACTAGGCCCGAGCCCGTGCCCGAGCCCAGGCCCGAGCCCAGGCCCGAGCCCAGGCCCGAGCCCAGGCCCGAGCCCAGGCCCGAGCCCAGGCCCGAGCCCAGGCCCGAGCCCAGGCCCGAGCCCAGGCCCGAGCCCGAGCCCAGGCCCGAGCCCAGGCCCGAGCCCAGGCCCGAGGCCGAGCCCGAGCCCGAGCCCGAGCCCAGGCCAGAGCCCGAGACCAGGTCCGAGCACGAGACTGAGCCTGGGCTCAGGCCTGGGCTCGGGCTCGGGCTCGGGCTCAGGCCTGGGCTCGGGCTCGGGTTTTGTGACTGCTGTTGAGTTTGGGATTATTCATATACTCTTCTTCTTCTTCTTCTTCTTCTTCTTCTTCTTTTTCATCTTACTATTATTATTATTATTGTTGTTGTTGTTGTTATTATTATTATTATCATCATCATTATTATTATTATTATTATTATTATTATTATTATTATTATTATTATTATTATTATTATTATTATTATTATTATTATTATTATTATTATTATTATTATTATTATTATTATTATTATTATTATTATTATTATTATTATTATTATTATTATTATTATTATTATTGTTATTATTATTATTATTATTATTATTATTATTATTATTGTTATTATTATTATTATTATCAATTATTATTATTGTTATTGTTATTATTATTATTATTATTATTATTATTATTATTATTATTATTACCATTATTGTCATTATTATCATCATTATTATCATTATTGCTATTGACATATATTATTATCATTGTTATCATTATTATCATTGTTATTATTATTATTATTATCATTATTATTATTATTGTTATCATTATTATTATTATTATCATTATTATTATTATTATTATTAATATTATTTTCATTATCATTACTATAATTATCATTATTATTATTATCATTATTATTATATATCATCATCATCATTACTATTATTAGCTGTTATTATCATTATTGCTGTTATTATTATTATTGTTATTGTTATTGTTATTATTGTTATTACTATTGTTATTATTGTTATTATTATTATTATTATTATTATTATTATTATCATTATTATTATTATTATTATTATCATTATTATTATCATTATTATCATTATTATTATTAATATTATTATTATTGTTATTGATATTGTTATTGTTATTGTTATTGTTGTTGTTGTTGTTGTTATTATTATTATTATTATTGTTATTATCATTATTATAATCATCATTATTATTACTATTATTATTATAATTACTATCATTATTATTATTATTACTACTATTATTATTATTACTATTATTATTATCATTATCATTATCATTATTAATATTGTTATTATTATTATTATTATTACTATTTATTATTATTATTATTATTACACACACACACACACACACACACACACACACATATATATATATATATATATATATATATATATACATATATACATATATACATGTGTGCGTGCGTGTGTGTGTGTGAGTGTGCGTGCGTGCGTGTACGTGCGTGTGCGTGCGTGCGTGCGTGTGTGTGTGTGTGTGTGTGTGTGTGTGTGTGTGTGTGTTTACCTAGTTGTATTTTACGGAAGGTAAATACACACACTACACAACTCGTGGCGCAGTTGGTACAGCTCCCGGCTGAAATAATTTAAGTATCGCTGCGCTGCAAGTTGTTATTCCAATTCTCGTTGGGGTGAAGCTGGGGGGTGGGGTGCTTGTAAGGTCACAACATTACTCATAGATCTGTCATGTATGAGCTCTGACCTTTCATCCGGGAGAGAAATAGTTGTCGATTACGAGTCCAACACGTGATCCAAAGACCATGGTGAATCATACACACACATTTATACATACATATATATATATATATATATAAAATGTGTGTGTGTGTGTTTGTGTGTGCATGTGTGTGTGTGTGTGTGTGTGCATACTGGATATATATATATATACATATATATATATATATATATATATATACATATATATATATATATATATATATATATATATATATCTGGAGAACTATTGTCATCTATCTGTAGTTGAGAGACTTAGACCATAAGGGACGTACTATAAAAATGAAACAAGTGGAGTTTGGTCGTCTGGCGGCCGCATTGGAACTCTTCTTGCCCATTGCATAACCTTTGCAGTCATCTGCTTTAGCAATTCATGATAGTCATCAACTAGTTGTGATGTAACTGAGGAATTATTCGCCCTTTCAAAACGTTTGGTTAGCAGTCTGTTGCCAAATACTGCCTGGGAAATCTTACGTCTCTTTGCCCCTTGGAAGTGGTTTCCTTAATCCTTTAAGGACAAGTGGTCATTTTGTTCATCTTTTGTATCATTAATGCCTGACTTTTTAATGAAATTTCAAAGAAAACCCTCAACAGGTGAAATGATTATCTCAAGGGATCATGTCATGCTGAGTGGTTTCTGAATGACTTTGTTTTTGTTAACGTTGCATGAGTTCGTTCAGCTTTAAAAATGGGCTGTCGTTCTCGCAAAGCCTCATATGAATATTGCGGGCAATCAGTGAATAGATCAAAGATGATAATATTCAGCGTTGAGGTCATATGACTTCTCTTATCATCATATCCCGTTTATGATACTACGCTCATATAATTCGCTTGCTGGACCTTGACCCAGAAGCAATGAATTGTGTTTATACTTTTGTATTTATACTTTATGAGAATAGCCAGATTTTATTCAGCTGAGGGGTTGCCCCAAAATGTAATATATGAAGTAGACTATGGTTTGTTCTTGAGAATATTAGACGAAGTATTCTCAATGTTCGTTATGTATATATATTTTTTACCAGGTACATTGAAACACTGTGGGCGCGAATGGCTGATCAGAGCTTCAGATTAGGGAAGATTTTTTTTATATATTTTACGCGTGGGCTATCCATAGAACCATTTTGCATTTTGCATTTTCTGCAGCTTATCCTCGTATGCTGCTTTCCGTAGTTTCTTTCGTTTGCCTTTGTTAGTAGAGAAACTTGTGGGCGTTTCTTTGCATTCCATTACTTTATGGGCTGTTTCACACGAATCTTTTGCGTCAGACTCCTTATTGCTTTCGTATGATAGCGTTGCGTGTGGCAGGGTTTGGGCTTGGGAAAGGTGCTTTGGTATTCAATGGGCTTTATCAT
>NC_134814.1:17644072-17654072 GCF_046742065.1 Oratosquilla oratoria
GACTGGACACCTGCCTACCGGGACGCGGGGGGTAATTTCTTGTCACCTGCCAACCGGGACGCTGGGGCGACCGTGGAACGATCGCCTGCCTACCGGGACGCTGGGGTGACCAGGAAATCCATTCACTTCAAATACTCACAAGCATTCAAACATGCACCTAGGCAGTCACACATACTAACACTCATACAACTCACACATGTATGAAGTCAAACATACCAAAAGGCAAACCCACAAACACACAGTTACCTGCCTACCGGGACGCTGGGGTGACCAGGGACTGGACACCTGCCTACCGGGACGCTGGGGCAACTCCTTGTCACCTGCCAACCGGGACGCTGGGGCGACCGTGGAACGATCGCCTGCCTACCGGGACGCTGAGGTGACCAGGACTCCATTCACTTCAAACACTCAGAAGCCTTCAAGCATGCACTCAGTCAGTCACACATACAAACACTCATACAGGTACTCACACATGTATGCAGTCAAATATACCAAAGGCACACCCTCAAACACACAGTTACCTGCCTACCGGGACGCTGGGGTGACCAGGGACTGGACACCTGCCTACCGGGACGCTGGAGCAACTCCTTGTCACCTGCCAACCGAGACGCTGGGGTGACCGTGGAACGATCGCCTACCTACCGGGACGCTGGGGTGACCAGGACTCCATTCACTTCAGACACTCACAAGCATTCAAGCATGCTCTGAGCCAGTCACACATACAAACACTCATACAGGCACTCACACATGTATGCAGTCAAATATACCAAAGGCACACCCTCAAACACACAGTTACCTGCCTACCGGGACGCTGGGGTGACCAGGGACTGGACACCTGCCTACCGGGACGCTGGGGCAACTCCTTGTCACCTGCCAACCGGGACGCTGGGGCGACCGTGGAACGATCACCTGCCTACCGGGACGCTGGGGTGACCAGGAAATCCATTCACTTCAAACACTCACAAGCACTCAAACATGCACTCAGCCAGTCACACACACTAACACTCATACAGACACTCACTCATGTATGAAGTCAAAAATACCTAAAGGCACACCCTCAAACACACAGTTACCTGCCTACCGGGACGCTGGGGTGACCAGGGACTGGACAACTGCCTACCGGGACGCTGGGGCAACTCCTTATCACCTGCCAACCGGGACGCTGGGGTGACCTGGGATTGGACACCTGCCTACCGGGACGCGGGGGCAACTCCTTGTCACCTGCCAACCGGGACGCTGGGGCGACCGTGGAACGATCGCCTGCCTACCGGGACGCTGGGGTGACCAGGACACCATTCACTTCAAGCACTCACAAGCATTCATGCATGCACTCAGCCAGTCACACATACAAACACTCATACAGGCACTCACACATGTATGCAGTCAAATATACCAAAGGCACACCCTCAAACACACAGTTACCTGACTACCGGGACGCTGGGGTGACCAGGGACTGGACACCTGCCTACCGGGACGCTGGGGCAACTCCTTGTCACCTGCCAACCGGGACGCTGGGGCGACCGTGGAACAATTACCTGCCTACCGGGACGCTGGAGTGACCAGGACTCCATTCACTGCAAGCACTCACAAGCATTCAATCATGCTCATAAGCAGATTCAGATCTCGCGTTCTTCCCTACACACATTCACCCATACATATAGTCAACCTACAAGCACACCGTTTTGCGGGGACTTCCGTGCGCTATGGACCTTACAAATCAGTCTTTTGCCCTGCGCGACATGCGCTCTCATCACGCGGGACCATGACACACATGCACGAGCACCACACGAAATATCCCGCATCCCACGAGAAAATCACATGCAGCATGTGACACGCGTGTGCACTTCATGGGTCATACACATACACAGACTCACACACACACGCAAACACGCAGACCCAATATAGGAGATAAAATAGTACAGTCAGAAATCATCAGTGATTTCAAAGCCAATGAGAGCACAGAGATGAAAGTCTGCGATTATACATTTTATCTTCTATAATGTGTAAATACATACGTGATCTTATTTAGACAAAGTCACTTACCTTACTTTCCATGGTGCCTATAAGCTGCCGAGCGACGTCAATTTCCATTAAACGCCCCTTCTGTCTGGAAGAAGAAGAAACATTGCAATCAGGGAGCGTAAGCAAATTCAAAGCTATCTTTGACTACAAGCAAGACTATGCGAATATAGCTCTTATTCTATGCATTGCATCTAGACGAGTACACACGTACTCTCTAACTGGCAAAGTCACTAAGCTTATATCCATGGATCCAAGCGACGTGTGGTTTCCTGAAGTCGTGTGGTCGGGCGTCTGAACTCTACGGGTCCTCCAAGTTCCCCGAGTGGCGAGGCGCGAGGGAGCCCGGAGAGCAAACCGAAAACAAGAACACAGATGTGGTTGCCCAAAAGCTAAACGGTAACAGTGTGTATGAATGACTTCATTGTGCGCGCGCACACACACACACACACACACACACACACACACACACACACACACACACACACACACACACACACACACACACACACACACACACACACACACACACACACACACACACACACACACACACACACACACACACACACACACACACACACACACACACACATACACATATATATATAAATAAATATATATATATATATGTATATATATGTATATATATATATATATATGTGTGTGTGTGTGTGTGTGTGTGTGTGTGTGTGTGTGAGTGTGTGCGCAGACACACACGCACACACATATATATATGTATATATATATATAATATGTATATATATATATTTTTATATATATGTGTGTGTGTGTGTGCGTGTGTGTGTGTGTGTGTATGTATGTATAGATATTGTTGTCATCTCTCTGTCTCGGGAGACAATGGAGTTCGCGTATTTTCTTTTTTTTATGCGCGCGTGTACATATGTGTGTGCTTGTGTGTGAGTGCTTTTATTTGAATATCATAAAGGTCAATAGAAATTACCCGGTAACCATCAGACATCTTCCCAACTCGTAATTTTTTCCCAAGAAATCGAAAGAAATCCCTTGGAGCGAAAATCGTCGGAAGATTGGCGGAGAACCTGAGGCTCCTGCTGACTCCGATCAACTCCGACAGACTCGGGTAATTTCCAACAGATTTTTTTGCAGACTCTGACAGATACCGTTGCAGAATCTGATCAATTCCGACGGAATGGTGCATTCTGATAAACTGCAATAGAATCTGACTGAATGACAGATTCTAATAGACTTCGACAGATTTCGGCAGACAGGCGGAGTTGAGGAGTAGAAAGACATGTAGAGAACTGAACAGAAGATTTACTTCACGAAAATTGAGACATAATTCAAAGACCTAGAACCACTATTCTTAATAATAAAAAAAGAAAAGAAAAAAAAAAGAAAATCGCGTCCTTTCAATGTCGGTCAGGTTTTGCTGATGTCTCTTGGATCTTCAGGATCCATCAGACGTGCTGACGTGGTCACTATTATCCACATTCTTTGAGACATTGTCAATGGATTCACTGCATATAGGGCCTTTGAGAAGGTTGACTGGTGCAAAGTAGCCATTCTGGTCTATGTGGAACATGGGAAGGGAAATTCCCCTGGTCGTGCATCGGACCAACAGTCGGCAGCAGCACCTCTCACCGAAGTCTCTGCGAACTTGCTCGCCTGCATGATTTCATTTTTATACACGCGCATACATACGATCGCATACACATATACACATACGCACACGCGTATAGTTTTCCACTTCAAGGTAGCCTAAAGTTCGTTTCACATAGTGTTCCCAGTATCGATACGAAAGTACTTATTGTTTTGGGTACTTTTTGATGTTACTGGTACGTTTTACGACGCCGAGGAAAAGGATATTCACCACCTTATAAGGATTTCTGACGACTTGAAATTAAAAGCAGCCCGTTGCAGGGCAGACAGAAAAACTGAAATGTCATCCGTTTGTTTGCAGTTAAGTTGATATAAATGAAGCAAGAATATTAGGACAGAAAAAGAAGAAAATATTCAGGTTTCTGTATTACTGAGGCCGGGGTCGGGCCCTGACACTGTTGTCAGTCTTATACGGGCGCACAATTCCATTGTATCTTATCACAATAGAATTAGGGGATATACACGGGTACAATATACTCGTATCACCAATTTCTTTCCTTTTCTATTTTCTCAAGTAAAAATACCTTTGCTGAGTAGTAGCACCATTTACAGACCCTTCACAATACATGTCAATAGTATTATTCTCTAGTAGTGTCTTGACTTTTCAAGTACAATCTATTTCGGTCCATGTATGTTGCAGTCACTTTCATTTAACTTGTCTAGCAAATATGTAGGCTATGCGTATACATGTAGCTTATGTGCTTATGTGCCTTCACACAGTATCTAATTCAGCGAGGCGTCAGGAATTTCCAACTGGGACTTGCGCCTCCTTTGGGAAAAGAAAACAACATCAGCAAATTCTCTAATTATATTTCTTATTCTCTTAACGAGAGCATGGTCAAATATCGAGAAATTTATAAAAAAAATAAATAAAATGCAAAAGTATTGCCTTATAACTTTAGCTTTCTATATTCTATCATAGTGCCGCTCACCATTTTCTGTACTTGTTGACCTCCTTCCATATCCTTCGGAAGCCTTGGGACGGGAGGTGTGAACACATCCTGGACCTGTATACTGCTCGTTGGTGACTGAGCCCCGTTCTCTCCCAGTCTTCTGCACACGTCCGTGGTAATAGCTGCTCTTTTCTCACATTCATTCAATCAAGGCTATTCCTATGCTTTATCTCACTTGTTATACTTACCTAAGAATAGTAAGTAGCCATTAGTTTATTGGTGAATTGAAATCCGTTTGTATTTCGTCAGTAGTTAGTTGTGGTGCTTATGATCATGTATAATTGTAGTCATTAGCAGTGTCTAAATTCTTTTTTTTATCACTTGAGGACAAAACATCCTGCTCTTGAAGACAAGACCAACGTTTTCTTTGAAAAAAAGAGGAAAAAAACGACGAAGAAGAAAATCCTTGAACCAAATTAAGTTGGACGGTACTGGGTTATTTCGACAACAAACTTCAATGTTTAATGATGCTTCCTGTGAGATCGCCATGTTGACTGCAAGGAGCAAGAAGAACCATAAGATCGGAGATTCTCTCATAAAACCAAGTCTACTTCGTCCAGTAAAACTCGTTCTGGAGAAAGAGTGCAAACAAGCTTTCCCAGAATTGACTATCAAACTATACAGTCAAGGAAAGGATCGATGAATTGTCTCAAGAAACCAAAGATTAAATTCTCGACCATTCTCCTGTTTTTGCCATTCAATGTAACGAAACGACCGACATCGCCCAGTGTTCTTACCTACTGGTGTATGCTCGTTTCGTGTTAGGCAACTGTGTAAAAGAGGAAATACTGTTCTGGCACCCAATGAAATGTTGTACAAGAGCAACAGCTATTTTTCATGATGTATCAAACTTTTCGGGAAACAAACTTTGGTGGAGTTCGCTGCTGGTATGGGTGTGCACAGATGGAGCTCCAGCCATGCTTGATCTGCAGACTGGATTCATCACAAGGGAGAAAGAAAAAAAATCCACCTGTTGTAGTTACATACTGCATCCTTCGTTGTGAAACCTTAAGTGTTGAAATAAGGGACCTCTTAATCATGACTGTCAAGGTCCTCAACTTGACCAAGTGTGGAGCCTAAACAGTCGGCTTTTCAAACTGTTGTGGAAAGATATGGAATCTGAAGATGAAGCCTTGCTTTTTCACACGAGCGGACGATGACTCTCAAGGGGGAATAGGTTTGGACAACTTTATGAACAACGAGAAGTAGCAATATTTCTAGATTCTCATCTGGAGGTAGAGCTCCACGACAAGTTCCAATCTGAAGGCTTTTACAGATCTTAGCACTTTGTATACATGTAGGAGATACAAGTAAATGCGTAGTTGGAAGTGTGTATGTATACTGTATATGTGCATGCGTGTAGCGGGCGTGAATCTTCTAGAACAATCAAATTGCCATTATCGGCTGAAAGAAACCTGCATAGCAAAGCTATAGCGATAATCCCATACCACACTACTGGTCATATAACCACTTCCCGAAGGTTGAGTGTGGTTTGGAATTTTTCCGTCAGAATCATCAGAAATTTAAAATTCCCGGCTCTGTGCAGACATGCGCAATGACGACCCCACATCCTCCTCCCTACCCCTCCCTTCTTAGCCGGCTCGCCCGAGTCATCAATTCTAAGCGCGGAATCAGACTGACCGGTCTCCCCGCTGCCGGCCTTTGGTTTTTGCCGGTGAGTCTGTTTCCTGCTTGTTATTGAACTGATAGTTTCAGCGCTTTCTGCATGGTTACCGGTTTGTCCCATTCTTCGACCACCCTATTAGTGAAGCAGTTGTTGCCTTCTTAAATCTAATTGGTCCGGTTTGTGCCCGTTGCTGCGAGTCTGGTGGTGCGGAGGCGGGCGCCGCTAGGGATCGTCTGACCTCTCGGCGGCCCCGTACCTCCTACGATCAATGGTCCTCTAACGCCTCACGGCTTGCCTCGTCAGGCTCTATGCGTAAACTTCGACCTTAACCACTCGTAATCAGTCCCCCATACGTCTCCGGGCTGTCCGTGGTAAGAACCCGGGCCTCTCGGAGGACAGGGCGACGTGTCTTATGGTACGGAGGGTGGCGCCCCCGAGGGTCATCAAGCCTCTTGGCAGCCACATACCTCCGACCATCAATGGTCCTCTAACGCCTCACGGCTTGCCTCGTCAGGCCCGAGGCGTAGACTTCGACCTTAACCACTCGTAATCAGTCCCCCATACGTCTCCGGGCTGTCCGTGGTAAGGACCCGGGCCTCTCGGAGGACAGGGCGACGTGTCTTATGGTACGGAGGGTGGCGCCCCCGAGGGTCATCAGGCCTCTCGGCAGCCACATACCTCCGACCATCAATGGTCCTATAACGCCTCACGGCTTGCCTCGTCAGGCCCGAGGCGTAGACTTCGACCTTAACCACTCGTAATCAGTTCCCCATACGTCTCCGGGCCGTCCGTGGTAAGTAACCGGGCCTCTCGAAGGACAGGGCGACGTGTCTTATGATACGGGGGGTGGCGCTCCTGAGGGTCATCAGGCCTCTCGGCAGCCCCATACCTCCGACCATCAATGGTCCTCTAACGCCTCACGGCTTGCTTCGTCAGACCCTAGGCGTGGACTTTGACCTCTTCCGTCCTCCGACGTCTCCGGGTCGTCCGTGGGTGGGCGGCCCGGGACTCTTGGGGGACGGGGGGACGTGTCTGGTGGTGCGGAGGGTGGCGCCCCTGGGGGTCGGCGGGCCTCTCGGCGGCCCCCGTGCCCTCGACCGTCGTGGCCCTCTGGCACCTTGCGGCTTGCCTTTTCGGGCGGGTTCGTGAGCCCACCTTCCTCCCGGACCCGCTCACGTAGACCCAACAGGAAGCCCCGCTCGAGAAAGAGTTCTATCTCTCTCAAGAGGCCTAGGACGCTCAGCTCGTCCACGCCCTCTACATCCCGATCACGGCATCACCCTCCTTCCGTCCCTGATAGGCCCCGTTTTCGACTCTGTCCTATCTCGCTATCCGGCCTTTCAAGCCGCGCAGACCAGAGTATCCCCTCCCCCTCCAGAGCAGCCTTCTAACGAACCTCCGGCTCTGGCCCCCTCTCCCACACTCCCTCCTGGTCCTTCCCTCCGCCCCTCCGCGCCGGCGGCGGGTATAGGACTGAAAGGCCCCTCTCATGAGGAACCCCCCCAATTAGACGACCGTCGGGTTGGGGGACGGGGTGGAGGACCACCTCCGTTCATCTTTACCTTATCCTCCTACCACGACGGACTCTTACGAGATCTGCCCCTTCTCATGGTATGACCTTACATACATCCCCCTTGTGTAGCGGCGAGGGATTTTATTCAGCAAAGATGGGGTCTCGCCTAGTGGAAACGTTCTTCAGTACGGGGTCCTGTCATCACCTGAATGACATCATTTGACGTCTCGATCTGGACTCCGCCCTACTAGGCTGTCCAGGCACCCAGGAAATGACACCTCGCTATATCACAATGTGATCCTGTGACGTCAGTGATCCTTTGAAGTTACAATATGATTCTTTGATGTCACAATGTGTTTTGGTGACGTCACGATGTGATCCTATGGCGTCGTGATGTGATCCTGTGACGTCACGTGATGCTGTGACATCACAATGTGACCTTGTGATGTCGTGATGTAACCCTGTGGCATCACGATGTGGCACCTACTGGTGTATGCTCGTTTCGTGTTAGGCAACTGTGTAAAAGAGGAAATACTGTTCTGGCACCCAATGAAATGTTGTACAAGAGCAACAGCTATTTTTCATGATGTATCAAACTTTTCGGGAAACAAACTTTGGTGGAGTTCGCTGCTGGTATGGGTGTGCACAGATGGAGCTCCAGCCATGCTTGATCTGCAGACTGGATTCATCACAAGGGAGAAAGAAAAAAAATCCACCTGTTGTAGTTACATACTGCATCCTTCGTTGTGAAACCTTAAGTGTTGAAATAAGGGACCTCTTAATCATGACTGTCAAGGTCCTCAACTTGACCAAGTGTGGAGCCTAAACAGTCGGCTTTTCAAACTGTTGTGGAAAGATATGGAATCTGAAGATGAAGCCTTGCTTTTTCACACGAACGGACGATGACTCTCAAGGGGGAATAGGTTTGGACAACTTTATGAACAACGAGAAGTAGCAATATTTCTAGATTCTCATCTGGAGGTAGAGCTCCACGACAAGTTCCAATCTGAAGGCTTTTACAGATCTTAGCACTTTGTATACATGTAGGAGATACAAGTAAATGCGTAGTTGGAAGTGTGTATGTATACTGTATATGTGCATGCGTGTAGCGGGCGTGAATCTTCTAGAACAATCAAATTGCCATTATCGGCTGAAAGAAACCTGCATAGCAAAGCTATAGCGATAATCCCATACCACACTACTGGTCATATAACCACTTCCCGAAGGTTGAGTGTGGTTTGGAATTTTTCCGTCAGAATCATCAGAAATTTAAAATTCCCGGCTCTGTGCAGACATGCGCAATGACGACCCCACATCCTCCTCCCTACCCCTCCCTTCTTAGCCGGCTCGCCCGAGTCATCAATTCTAAGCGCGGAATCAGACTGACCGGTCTCCCCGCTGCCGGCCTTTGGTTTTTGCCGGTGAGTCTGTTTCCTGCTTGTTATTGAACTGATAGTTTCAGCGCTTTCTGCATGGTTACCGGTTTGTCCCATTCTTCGACCACCCTATTAGTGAAGCAGTTGTTGCCTTCTTAAATCTAATTGGTCCGGTTTGTGCCCGTTGCTGCGAGTCTGGTGGTGCGGAGGGGGGCGCCGCTAGGGATCGTCTGACCTCTCGGCGGCCCCATACCTCCTACGATCAATGGTCCTCTAACGCCTCACGGCTTGCCTCGTCAGGCTCTAGGCGTAAACTTCGACCTTAACCACTCGTAATCAGTCCCCCATACGTCTCCGGGCTGTCCGTGGTAAGAACCCGGGCCTCTCGGAGGACAGGGCGACGTGTCTTATGGTACGGAGGGTGGCGCCCCCGAGGGTCATCAGGCCTCTTGGCAGCCACATACCTCCGACCATCAATGGTCCTCTAACGCCTCACGGCTTGCCTCGTCAGGCCCTAGGCGTAGACTTCGACCTTAACCACTCGTAATCAGTCCCCCATACGTCTCCGGGCTGTCCGTGGTAAGGACCCGGGCCTCTCGGAGGACAGGGCGACGTGTCTTATGGTACGGAGGGTGGCGCCCCCGAGGGTCATCAGGCCTCTCGGCAGCCCCATACCTCCGACCATCAATGGTCCTATAACACCTCACGGCTTGCCTCGTCAGGCCCGAGGCGTAGACTTCGACCTTAACCACTCGTAATCAGTTCCCCATACGTCTCCGGGCCGTCCGTGGTAAGTAACCGGGCCTCTCGAAGGACAGGGCGACGTGTCTTATGATACGGGGGGTGGCGCTCCTGAGGGTCATCAGGCCTC
>NC_134814.1:17661572-17674072 GCF_046742065.1 Oratosquilla oratoria
GCTTTGTGTGAGTGTTTTGTGTGTGTGTGTATGTTGTGTGTGGTGTGTGTGTGGTGTTTGTGAGTGGTGTGTGTGTGGTGTGTGTGTGTTGTGTGTGTGTTTTGTGTGTGTGTGGTATATGTGTGTGTTTTGTGTGTGTGTGTGTTTCGTGTGTGTGTTTGTGTGTTTGTCTTGTGTGTGTGTGGTATGTGTGTGTGGTGTGTGTGGTGTGTGTGTTATATGTGTGTGGTGTGTGTGTGTGTGTGGTGCGTGCGTGTGTTTTTTTTGTGTGTGTGTGTGTTTTTGTGTGTGTGTGTGTGGTATGTGTGTTTTGTGTGTGTGATTTGTGTGTGTGCGTGTGTGTGTGTGTTTGTGTGAATTTATTCGCGAGTGTCATAAAATACATTATAATCTCTTAACTTGCTTGTCTTTTTTCAGTATTGGTAAAACTCTTTCACGAAAGTAGCCTTATGTAACAGAGAAATATAATTTATGTATCTACAATAAAGGCTAGGTTTTTCAATTTGATTAAAAATCAATTCCTGTACAGTCCCCAATTTTTTCATGGGGACTGTAGAGGAGTTGATTTTTAGTCAAACTAAAAAACCTACCTTTTATTGTAGATATATAGATGATATATTTGTAAAAGGTGACTCCCTTTCAGAAATTGATATCTTGAGGAGGAAGTTCATGGAGGTGTCTGGTCTTAACTTCACCGTAGAGCACGGTGAAAGAGGTTCCTTCCCCTTCCTGGACGTCCTACTTTGGCAGACTAATTGTCCTTCTTTTTCTTATAGTGTCCGCCTCAAAGATACCAATCCCGGACTGTGCATGAATGGAGAGAGCGAGTGTCCCCAGAGGTACAAAGACGCCACAATTAGCGCCTTTTTCAGAAGAGCCCTCAGCCACTCTTCTTCTTGGAGTGACACTCAAAAAGAGTTTGATCGGGTCCACCAACTCCTTATCAATAATCAATGGATACACGAATCACGAGGTCCAAGCCAATCTCCGTAGAGTGATCGACAATTGGTATAAACAAACACGCCCTACTACAGTAGAACACGAAGGGACCGCAATTAGGTGTTCTACAAAGCTTACATGTTTACCAAGTACAAGGAGGATGAGATTATAAAAAACATAATCTATAGAAATGTGGTCCCCAAAAACGAAAGTGACAAACTGTCCTTCACAATCTTTTATAAAAGTACAAAGACCTCTTCTCTACTTTTAAGGAACAACCCCGCACCAGTACCCCAGGAGGTTCGTCAATCCCACGTAGTATATAAATACACATGCCCAGAGGAGGACTGCACGCCCCTTTTAGTCTACGTCTGGCGATAGCGATGCTTCTGCCAGACTACAACACCGATTATCAACAACCTCCCACTCCGGATTTGGAGGACATCAGGGAGGACATAATGGGATTGGGAGAGAAGATGGAAGAGAAGATGGGAAAGCAGAGTAAGGGATTGGAAGAGAAGATGGAAAAGCAGAGTAAGGTACTGAAAGAGAAGATTGACAACATACTGAAAGAGATCAAACGTATGAATGATGGAGACACGGATGAACGGAGATCACCGAAACGTAAATCAACCAGTAAGTATGTGCACTGATACAGATTCAGACGGCGGAGACGAATCTCCTCCGGTTAGGAAAAAACGTATTACATATGAGACTGAATAAAAGCCATGATTCGCATAAGGTCCTTTTATTTATACATCTTACATACTTTATTATCTCAGTAGCAGAAAGGGGCGTAGCCCAGGGCGCGAAGCGCCGCAGTCCAAGAATGTTGTCAATCTTCTCTTTCAGTACCTTACTCTGCTTTTCCATCTTCTCTTCCAATCCCTTACTCTGCTTTTCCATCTTCTCTTCCATCTTCTCTCCCAATCCAATTATGTCCTCCCTGATGTCCTCCCTGATGTCCTCCAAATCCGGAGTGGGAGGTTGCTGATAATCGGTGTTGTAGTCTGGCAGAAGTATCGCTATCGCCTCTTCTTCTGTTATATTGAATATAGATTTTGGAATAACTGTCGACCCGGGCTCCGCTTCTTCCTCACCGAAGTCGGGAACTGAATTGTAATCCGTGTCTTCTTTTGTTGTGAGTAACTCGTCCATGAACAACTCCTTATATACCATATTGCGCGGCTGCCTGTTAACATTTCCCTTCCCCTTGAAAAACCCGGTGAAGAGTATAAGAGTCCCAGTTAGTAACCCGTGAACAGGCCACATAGAATTACCCGTGGGCGAAGCAATCGCCGGTGTCTAGTAGTAACCCACACCTGTCAAATGTTTGTCCCTGGGACTTGTTAATAGCTTAACTTAACCGAGAACTGCTTCCTCTTGAATTGAATCGGTGTGTCGGTAGCTATGAGTGTTTTCCTGGGTATGATGACCTGCTCACCGTCGTACGCTCCATGTCTTGCAGAGGGGGGTCTGTAAGTCCTCCGAGGTCGTAAGTTCTCCGAGGCAGTAAGCCTTTCGAGGCTGTAAGTTTTCCGTGGGTGCAAGTTCTCCGAGGGTGCAAGTCCTCCGAGGGTGCAAGTCCTCCGAGGGTGCAAGTCCTCCGAGGGTGCAAGTCCTCCGAGGGTGCAAGTCCTCCGAGGGTGCAAGTCCTCCGAAAGTGCAAGTCCTCCGAGGGTGCAAGTCGATTCTTGATATATGTTTAAAAAAATGCCTTAACGACTGATGAGATTTTTTATATTTGAGATTTTAGAGGTTTCGGGAAAATAGACGGAAAAAATTTATAGAATATTTTTATATATATTATATATATATATATATATATATATATATATATACATATATATATATTTGAGAAGACAGGAAATCCTTCAAGGGGACACGTCCCCTCCGGCCCCTGATTGGCTGAGAGAGCGGTGACGTCACGTCAGGGTAATGGAAACAACTGATTGGCGGCAAGCGAAGCGAGCTTGTCCGAAGGTCTGAGACCCCGCCTTACACCATGGAACATATTTGCCGGGTTCTGCCGGGTTCCTGAGGATGGTCGAAAAAAAAAAAAAAAACAGAAGGCACCGGCTACGTCAGGAAAATTTCAAAACCGAAAATCTTTATTTTTGATGTATATAGAATTCTCCAGCTTGTTGTCTAGGTCCTTGGAGAAACGTCACCTGGAGCCTTTGCGATCTCTGGGTCCTCGGAAAAATGTCGCCTGGAGCCTTTGCCGCTGGCATATAACCCAGGCTACAGTGAAGTTACCCGTTAAAAGCGTGGAAAATTGAGCAGCACTGACTCATTATATGTCAACTGAAGCCAGCGATTTGCATCTCATCGTTTGATTTTTCTTCAGGGGACCTTGAGTAGTCAGCGTCGAACAAGACGCCTGTGAGGGACCCTGATCCATGACCTCCGACAGCGAGGTTCTATTTATCAACCTCCTGCATTTTATTCTTCTGGTGGCGACAACTTTGCTGCACCACACAATATGGAGGTGGTAGTATCGGCCTCAGGGTTCGGTCCTTTTGACTGGAGCTGGAAAACCTTTTTCTTCCAGGCGTGCGAGAAAGATCCTCGCCCAGCTGTAGCCTCGGCCGCTACGTTCAAGTCTTCTGACGAACGCAAATTGTTGCACCGCCAAAGATTGTGAAGAAGCTTAGGGATTCAGTGTCATAAAACTGTAAATGACAAGCAATTCTGATTTCTTATTATTAAAATGTCTAGAAATGTCTTGAATTAGTTTTATTACCTAACATCAAACCACCAGACATGTTTTGGTATAGATACGTTGATGATGTTTTCACGTTATGGAACGATGAATGGGGTTCTTTTAAAGAATTCTTTGACAAACTTAATAATTTGGCCAACAACATAAAATTTAAAGTAGAATGGGAAGTAGATAATAAATTGCCTTTTCTAGACATTTTAATAATAAGAAATCAGAATTGCTTGTCATTTACAGTTTATAGAAAACCTACCCACACTGGGAGTTACTTGCACTTTTTCAGCTACCATTCGGACAAAACAAAACAAAGTGTTGCTTCGGGCCTATTTTTACGAGCACTAAGAATTTGCAGCTCACAATATTTAGATACAGAAATATCAACCATAAGAAAACAACTTACAAGATTAGGATACCCGGATTGGTTTTTGCAAAAAGCCCTTAGCAAGGCTAAAATAAGTTTCCACAAATCTACTCCCCACTCTACTAATAAACACAAATGGGATAATAAATGTATAAAATTACCCTATAATGATTCCATAAATGAAATGTCCCAATCATTACCTAAAGAAAACATCAATGTCATCTTCAATTATCCTAATACACTGTTTAGGAAAATAGTTAATGTACACCGTAGACCATCAAGTGACATTAACCCAGGTGTATATAAGTTGCCATGCTTAGATTGTGATTCTGTCTATTGGGGACAAACTGGAAGAGATTTGGCAACCAGAATTAAAGAACATAGAAATTCTGTTAGATATGGTCAATTAAATTCCGCGGTATTTCAGCACATTGCCAATAAAGATCACCGCATGAATTGGGAAGATGCTGAAATAATCTATAGATCAACATGTAGCTTCAAAAGGAAAATAATTGAGTCTTCCCTAATAAAAATTTTACCTAATTTTAATATATCAAATGGCCAGTGGTCACCTGACTGCATCACTATCTCAGCAGTCAGCCATGTGCTACCTCATGTACTCCAAGGTCACAAAACCCCACGCGACCTGCGGAGCATCGGTCACGTAACCTGAGCTTGTTCCTTTTCTCACCTCACATTTTTGTATATAAGCATATGCCTTCCACTATGTATTCATTCTGCTGAAGAGGGTCACAGTTAGTAATCGAAATATACAGAACGTTCGACATTAGTGTCTTCTTTTCTCCGACTGTTGGACAAACTTAATAATTTGGCCAACAACATAGAATTTAAAGTAGAATGGGAAGTAGATAATAAATTGCCTTATCTAGACATTTTAATAATAAGAAATCAGAATTGCTTGTCATTTACAGTTAGTGATCGAAATATAAAGAACGTTCGACATTAGTGTCTTCTTTACTCCGACTGTTGGACAAACCTGAGCTTGTTCCTTTTCTCACCTCACATTTTTGTATATAAGCATATGCCTTCCACTATGTATTCATTCTGCTGAAGAGGGTCACAGTTAGTGATCGAAATATACAGAACGTTCGAAATTAGTGTCTTCTTTTCTCCGACTGTGGGATAAAAAGTTTATTTTATCAATGTGCTACGACATTACTTTATAGTGATATGTATATATGTACATATATATATATATATATATATATATATATATATATATATATACATATAAATATGAATATATACATATATATATATAAATATGTATATATATATTCATATATATATAAACATATATATATGTATATGTATATATATATGTATATATGTATATATATATATATATATATATATACACATATGCTAATAAGAAAACGGGTGCGTGTAATCACTTAAGCAAAGTAGAACACTTGAAAAAGAAATTAACGAAGGAGAGCGCTTTCGTATATTACATCTTCAGTGCAAAAAAGGATTTTTTGCACTGAATATGTAATATACGAGAGCGCTCTGCTTCGTGAATTTCTTTTTCCAAGTGGTCTACTTTGCATATATATATATATATATATATTTATACATATATATATACATATAAATATATATATATATATACATATATATACATATATATATGTATGTATATATAAATATATATAAAAATATCTATAAATAAATTTATATATATAAATACATATATAAATATATAAATACATATATATATATGTAAATACATATATACATAAATTTATATATATATCATATATATATGTATATATTTATATATATATGTATATATATATATGTACATATGTATATGCATATGTATATATATATATATATATATATATATATATGTATATATACATATGCATATGCATATGTATTCATATGTATATATATAACATATATATACATATATATATATGTGTGTATTAGGGTGCTTCCATCGTATATAGGCGAAATTTCAAAGTAATAAAATTTCTTTCTTCAGGGTGTTAGCTTGTTTCATTTAACAAAAAAACGTCGTAGATATAATCATTTTACAATCGATGTATAGTAAAAGGTCGCGCATCGAAGTTCAATTATTTGCTCCTCCAGCCGCCTCGAAGGGGATGTCGAGGAACTCATCATCAGCCCCAGTGGGATCCGGCGGGTTCGAATGAAGTGCCGAGCTGCCCTGGCCACTGAAATGAAGAAGGCCTTCAACCCACAAGTCCCTCTAGTTCTCCACTAGGACGGAAAGAACATGGAGGACTTCTCCCTTCCTGGCAAGGAAACCGTCGACCGACTACCTATCCTTGTGTCTGGTGACAACGTTGTCAAGCTTCTTGCCATTCCGAAACTTCGTTCGGGGACTGCTTCGGTGATGGCAACGGCGATTCTCGAGACAGTGGATGAATGGGGAGTGAGAGACCGAGTCAGCGGGCTGTGCTTTGACACAACGACCTCTAACACGGGCCACAAAGGAGGGGTCTGTGTCATCTTCGAGAAGGAAATCGGCCGGCATCTCCTTCATCTTGCCTGCTGGCATCATGTGGCTGAAATCGCCTTGGAAAAGGTGTTCGGAATGTTCGAAACTTCCGCATTTCCCGAGCATTGACATGTTCCGTGACTACTGGCCCCGAATTTGCCAGAATTCATTCACGACGAGCGTTCAAAATGAGAAGTTGGGACCTCTGGTCGAAGGATGGAAGGAGGAGGTAATCTTGTTCTGCAAGACAGCTCCAGCAGCAACAACCGAGGGATGATTACAAGGAACTCCTCCAGCTGACCATAATTTTTCTCGGTGATCATCTCCCGGGAGGGATCCGATTCAAGCAGCCTGGAGCAATCCATCGGGCGAGATGGATGGCTTGTGCCATCTACACACTCAAGGTGGTTCTCTTCAAAACCCAGTACCCCCATCGAAGATCGACCTGGACCTTCTCGGCGGCCGTCACGGAGCGAGGCGACATGGAACCATCTGGAGGAAGTGGCCATCTTTATCACAAAAGTTTACGTGAAGTACTGGTTCGAGGTCCCCTCCGCTGTCTTCGCTCCGAAGAACGATCTCGACTTCCTTCAAGCCCTAGAGGCATTCCCCATCAAAGCCATTGGCAAGGCAGCTTCGAGTGCATTCAATCGCCACTTGACGACCGAGTCACAGTGGCAGAGAAGAAGAAAATGGTGACGAATCTTCAAAGGGTAACCCCGAACGACCCTCCGAAAAGGCTTCCGCCACTCTCCGCCAGCTTGAAGGACCTCTCGGATTTTGTCACCTCAGCCACAATGACATTCTTCAAGTGCCTCCAGCTGTCAGCTGATTTCCTCGGGAAAGATCCTGGGGAGTGGGCAGGAGACGAAGAGTACCGCCATTCTCGATGCCTTGTTGGATCTCTGAAGGTGGTCAACGACTTGGCGGAGCGAGGAGTGGCGCTCATGTATTCAATGGCTCACTCACGAGAAACGAAGAGCAGTAACACTTCGTCCTTTAAGTAGTTGAAGCACACCGGAAATCTTTCCCCGCTTCGACCAAAGCAGCTGCCTTGAAGAAAGATTGAAGGCTGAAATTTATGTGTTGGGATTTGTAAATCCCAACTCATTGGGAGGAAATAATTCATCGTTTGATGAGCTTTGGTGCCGTTTGTTTGAGTATTGCTGGTCGTTCAGTTCAATTTTACTGAAGCACGGTAAATAAACATTTGAAGTTTAGTGCGCGACCTTTAAATATCATTTGATTCCAAAACCCTTTTTTCTGTATCAGTTTTGGATTAAAAAGAATTGATTGCCGCCCTGAAGAAATTAAAAATCAAACTTTCATTTCTTAGAAGCACCCTAATATATATATATATATATATATATATATATATATATATATATATATATATATATATATATATATATATATACATACATATGGATATATATATACATATATATATCCATGCATATATATATATATATATATATATATATATATATATATATATATATATATATATGTATATATACATATATATACATGCATGCATATATATATATACATATATATATATATATTTATATATATATATATACATATATATATTTATATGTAGTGTGTGTGTGTGTGTGTGTGGGTGCGTGTATGTGTGTGTGTCTGTGTGTGTATGTGTGTGTGTGTGTGTGTGCATGTATGTGTGTGTGTCTGTGTGTCTGTGTGTGTGTGTGTGTGTGTGTGTGTGTGTGCGTGCGTGCGTGCGTGCGTGCGTGTGCGTGTGCGCGTATGTGTGTGTGTGTGTGTGTGTGTGTGTGTGTGTGTGTGTGTGTGTGTGTGTGTGTGTGTGTGTGTGTGGGTGTGTGTGTGGGTGTGGGTGTGGGTGTGGGTGGTTGGGTGGGTGGGTGTGGGTGTAGGTGTAAATCTATCGGAGAGTGTCATGAAATACATTATAACGACCTTTCTTGTTTGCCTTTTTTCAATATCAGTAAAATGTATGATTGGATACTGATTCACGAAAGTAGGCTTATTTAGCAGAGAAATAATAACATTTAGGTATACAAATGACAAGGACCATGTTTTGTAAACCAAACAATAGCGTAATAAAAATGTAAGTGATAACGAAAAAATGGGAAAATAGTGTTTATATTTTTCAGGATGGACTATGCATCTGTGTCTAATTTTTACAAAGTAATGAGTTAGTGAATTTTATAGTTATAAAAGTAAAATTGATGAATGCTATATGAATTATGTTCATGCGCCCAATGAGTCACTTTGAAATTCTAGCTGTCCATACAGTACACAAATGATAAGCTTAAGAAATATAACAAATATAGAATGTGAGAGTACTCGTATATGAAACATACATGTTTATGCATATGTATAAACATGATGAATACTATATAGATTATGATTATGCATCCAATAAGTTACTGTAAAATTCTAGCTTTACATACAACATACAAATGATAACTTAAGAAATATAGCAAATATAGAATATATGTGATTATGCAAATATATGTATATGCATGTATTGGTGAATCGTGGCCGTGAGATTATTTTTCAGGCATGCTTTTCTGATTATGACAGCTGAGAGGAAAGGGGAAGAAGTAAATCTCCAATATTCATTGGGAACCTGAATTGAGGAGAAGAGACATAAAGCTGAAGGAAATGTGGTAGCTGACCTTTCCACGATAAGAAAGGTGACAAAACGACTTTAGACGCTCTTCATAGGGCTTATTGTGAGTACGATTTAGTGTTTGCAATGCAGATGGTGTAGACTGACCAAGAATCCTATGACAGGGCAGACAGAAAAAGTGAAATGTCAGCCGTTTGTTTGCAGTTAAGCTGATATAAATGAAGCAAGAATATTAGGACAGAAAAAGAAGAGAATATTCAGCTTTCTGTATTACTGAGGCCGGGGTCGGGCCCTGACACTGTTGTCAGTCTTATACGGGCGCACAATTCCATTGTATCTTATCACAATGGAATTAGGGGATATACACGGGTACAATATACTCGTATTACCAATTTCGTTCCTTTTCTATTTTCTCAAGTAAGAATACCTTTGCTGAGTAGTAGCACCATTTACAGACCCTTCACAATACATGTAAATAGTATTATTCTATAGTCTATCATAGCGCCGCTCACCATTTTCTGTACTTGTTGACCTCCTTCCATATCCTTCGAAAGCCTTGGGACGGGAGGTGTGAACACATCCTGGACCTATATATTGGTCGTTGGTGACTGGTGAGCCCCGTTCTCTTCCAGTCTTCTGCACACGTCCGTGGTAATAGCTGCTCTTTTCTCACATTCATTCAATCAAGGCTATTCCTATGCTTTATCTCACTTGTTGTATTTCGTCAGTAGTTAGTTGTGTTTATGATCATGTATAATTGTAGTCTCTAGCGGTGTCTACGATTTTTTTTATTACTTGAGGACAAAACATCCTGCTCTTGAAGACAAGACCAACGTTTTCTTTGAAAAAAAAGAGGAAAAAACGACGAAGAAGAAGAAAATCCTTGAACCAAACTAAGTTGGACGGTACTGGGTTATTTCGACAACAAACTTCAAAGTTTAATGACGCTTCCTGTGAGATCGCCATGTTGACTGCAAAGAGCAAGAAGAACCATAAGATCGGAGATTCTCTCATAAAACCAAGTCTACTTCGTCCAGCAAAACTCGTTCTGGAGAAAGAGTGCAAACAAGCTTTCCCAGAATTGACTATCAAACTATACAGTCAAGGAAAGGATCGATGAACTGTCTCAAGAAACCAAAGATTAAATTCTCGACCATTCTCCTGTTTTTGCCATCCAATGTAACGAAACGACCGACATCGCCCAGTGTTCTTACCTACTGGTGTATGCTCGTTTCGTGTTAGGCAACTGTGTAAAAGAGGAAATACTGTTCTGGCACCCAATGAAATGTTGTACAAGAGCAACAGCTATTTTTCATGATGTATCAAACTTTGGTGGAGTTCGCTGCTGGTATGGGTGTGTACAGATGGAGCTCCAGCCATGCTTGGTCTGCAGACTGGATTCATCACAAGGGAGAAAGAAAAAAATCCACCTGTTGTAGTTACATACTGCATCCTTCGTTGTGAAACCTTCAGTGTTGAAATAAGGGATCTCTTTAACATGACTGTCAAGGTCCTCAACTTGACCAAGTGTGGAGCCTAAAGAGTCGGCTTTTCAAACTGTTGTGGAAAGATATGGAATCTGAAGATGAAGCCTTGATTTTTCACACGAACGGACGATGACTCTCAAGGGGGAATAGGTTTGGACAACTTTATGAACAACGAGAAGTAGCAATATTTCTAGATTCTCATCTGGAGGTAGGGCTCCACGACAAGTTCGGGTTCGGGCCTGGGCCTGGGCTCGGGCTTGTGCCTGGGTTCGGGCTTGGGCTCGGGTTCGGGCCTGGGCTCGGGCTTGGGCTCGGGGCCTGGGCTCGGGCTCGGGCTCTGGCTCAGGCTCGGGCACGGGCTCGGTCCTGGACTCGGGCCTAGATTCGAGCTCGGGCGTGGGCTCGGGCCTGGGCTCGAGCTCGGGCCTGGGCTCGGGTTGGGCCTGGGCTCGGGTTCGGGCTCGGGCCTGGGTTCGAGCTTGGGCTAGGGCTCGGTCTCGGATCTGGACTCGGGCTCGGGCTTAGGCCTGGGCTCGGGCTCGAATCTGGGCTCGGGTCTGGTCTCAGGCCTGGGCTTAGGTCTGGGCTCGGTCCTGGGGTGGGGCCTGGGCTTTGGTTCAGGCTCGGGTCTGGGCTCAGGCACTGGCCCGAGCCCTAGCCCAGGCCTGAGCACAGGCTCGAGCCTAAGCCCGCGCCCAGGCCCGAACCCGAGCCCGAGCCCAGGCCCGAGCCTGACCCTAAGCCCAGGCCCGATCCCAGGCCTGAGCCCGAGCCCGGGCAAGAGCCCGAGCCCGAGCCCGGGGGAGAGCCCGAGGCCAGGCCCAGGCCCCAACCTGAGCCCAGACCCGAGCCCGTGCCCGAGCCCAGACCCGAGCACAGGCCCGAGCCCAGACCCGAGCCCGAGCCCAGGCCCGAGCCCAGGCCCGAGCCCAGGCCCGACCGAGCCCAAACCCGACCGGGCCCAAACCTGAGCCGGGGCCCAAGCCCGAGCCGAGGCCCGAGACCGAGCCCAGGACTAAGCCCGAGCCTAAGCATAGTCCTGAGCACAGACCCAATCCCAGGCCCGAGCCCAGGTCCGAGCACAGAACCGAGTCCGAGCCCAGGCCTGGCCCCGAGCCCGACCCCGAGCCCGAGCCCAGACCCGAGCCGAGCTGGGGAGACCAGGACTTCATTCACTGCAAGCACTCATAAGCATTCAAACATGCACTCAGTCAGTCACACATATAAACACTCATACAGGCACTCACACATGTATTCAGTCAAACACACCAAGAGGCACACAATCTCAAACACACAATTACCTGCCTACCGGGACGATGGGGCAACACCTTGTCACCTGCCAACCGGGACGCTGGTGGGACCGTGGAACGATCACCTGCCTACCGGGACGCTGGGGTGACCAGAACTCTATTCATTGCAAGCACTCATAAGCATTCGAACATGCACTCACCCAGCCACACATACAGGCACTCACACATGTATGCAGTTAAACATACCAAAATGTACACAATCTCTAACACACAGATACCTGCCAACCGGGACGCTGGGGTGACCAGGGACTGGACACCTGCCTACCGGGACGCTGGGGCAACTCCTTGTCACCTGCCAACCGGGACGCTGGGGCGACCGTGGAACGATCGCCTGCCTACCGGGATGCTGGGGTGACCAGGACTCTATTCACTTCAAACACTCACAAGCCTTCAAACATGCACTCAGCCAGTCACACATACAAACAATCATACAGGCACTCACTCATGTATGCAGTCAAACATACCAAAAGGCACACCCTCAAACACACAGTTACCTGCCTACCGGGACGCTGGGGGTGACCAGGGACTGGGCACCTGCCTACCGGGACGCTGGGGCAACTCCTTGTC
>NC_134814.1:17679072-17686572 GCF_046742065.1 Oratosquilla oratoria
GTCATTTATACATACTGTTAGCGTTTAGCTTTTGGGCGACCACATCTGTGTTCTTGTTTTCGGTTTGCTCTCCGGGCTCCCTCGCGCCTCGCCAATCTGGGAACTTGGAGGACCCGCACAGTTCAGACGCCCAACCATCCGACTTCGGGAAACCAGACGTCGCTTGGATCCCTGGCTATAAGGTTAGTGACTTTGCCAGTTAGAGATCACGTGTGTACTCGTCTAAATGCAATACATAGAATAAGAGCTATATTCGCATAGTCCCGTTTGTAGTCAAAGATAGCTTTGAATTTGCTTACGCTCCCTGATTGCAATGTTTCTTCTTCTTCCAGACAGAAGGGGCGTTTAATGGAAATTGACGTCGCTCGGCAGCTTGCAGGTACCATGGAAAGTAAAGTAAGTGACTTTGTCTAAATAAGATCACGTATGTATTTACACAATATAGAAGATAAAATGTATAGTCTCAGACTTTCATATCTGTGCTTTCATTGGCTTTGAAATCACTTATGATGTCTGACTGTACTATTTTATCTCCTATATTGCTTCTGCGTGTTTGCGTGTGTGTGTGAGTCTCTGTGTGTGTATGACCCATGAAGTGCAAACGCGTGTCACATGCTGCATGTGATTTTCTCGTGGGATGCGAGATGTTTCGTGTGGTGCTCGTGCATGTGTGTCATGGTCCCGCGTGATGAGAGCGCATGTTCCGCAGCGCAAAAGACTGATCTATAAGGTACATAGCGCAAGGAAGTCCCCGCAAAACGGTGTGCTTGTAGGTTGACTATATGTATGGGTGAATGTGTGTAGGGAAGAACGCGAGATCTGAATCTGCTTATGAGCATGATTGAATGCTTGTGAGTGCTTGCAGTGAATGGAGTCCTGGTCACCCCAGCGTCCCGGTAGGCAGGCGATCGTTCCACGGTCGCCCCAGCGTCCCGGTTGGCAGGTGACAAGGAGTTGCCCCAGCGTCCCGGTAGGCAGGTGTCCAGTCCCTGGTCACCCCAGCGTCCCGGTAGGCAGGTAACTGTGTGTTTGAGGGTGTGCCTCTTGGTATATTTGACTTCATACATGTATGAGTGCCTGTATGAGTGTTTGTATGTGTGACTGGCTGAGTACATGCTTGAATGCTTGTGAATGTTTGAAGTGAATGTAGTCCTGGTCACCCCAGCGTCCCGGTAGGCAGGCAATCGTTCCCCGGTCACCCCAGCGTCCTGGTGGGCAGGTGACCAGGAGTTGCCCCAGCGTCCCGGTAGGCAGGTGTCCAGTCCCTGGTCACCCCAGCGTCCCGGTAGGCAGGTAACTGTGTGTTTGAGAGTGTGCCTTTGGTATATTTGACTGCATATATGTGTGAGTGTCTGTATGAGTGTTTGTATGTTTCACTGGCTGAGTGCATGCTTGAATGCTTGTGAGTGTTTGAAGTGAATGGAGTCCTGGTCATCCCAGCGTCCCGGTAGGCAGGCGATCGTTCCACGGTCGCCCCAGCGTCCCGGTTGGCAGGTGACAAGGAGTTCCCCAGCGTCCCGGTAGGCAGGTGTCCAGTCCCTGGTCACCCCAGCGTCCCGGTAGGCAGGTAACTGTGTGTTTGAGGGTGTGCCTCTTGGTATGTTTGACTTCATACATGTGTGAGTTCCTGTATGAGTGTTAGTATGTGTGACTGCCTAGGTGCATGTTTGAATGCTTGTGAGTGTTTGAAGTGAATGGAGTCCTGGTCACCCCAGCGTCCCGGTAGGCAGGCGATCGTTCCACGGTCACCCCAGCGTCCCGGTTGGCAGGTGACAAGGAGTTGCCCCAGCGTCCCGGTAGGCAGGTGTCCAGTCCCTGGTCACCCCAGCGTCCCGGTAGGCAGGTAACTGTGTGTTTGAGGGTGTGTCTTTTGGTATGTTTGACTGCATACATGAGTGCCTGTTTGAGTGTTAGTATGTGTGACTGCCTGAGTGCATGTTTGAATGCTTGTGAGTGTTTGCAATAAATGGAGTCCTGGTCACCCCAGCGTCCCGGTAGGCAGGCGATCGTTCCACGGTCGCCCCAGCGTCCCGGTGGGCAGGTGACAAGGAGTTGCCCCAGCGTCCCGGTAGGCAGGTGTCCAGTCCCTGGTCATCCCAGCGTCCCGGTTGGCAGGTAACTGTGTGTTTGAGGGGTGTGCGGTTTGGTATGTTTGACTGGATACATGTGTGAGTGCGTGTATGAGTGTTTGTATGTGTGACTGGCTGAGTGCATGTTCGAATGCTTATGTGTGCTTGCAATGAATAGAGTTCTGGTCACCCCAGCGTCCCGGTAGGCAGGCGATCGTTCCACGGTCGCCCCAGCGTCCCGGTTGGCAGGTGACAAGGAGTTGCCCCAGCGTCCCGGTAGGCAGGTGTCCAGTCCCTGGTCACCCCAGCGTCCCGGTAGGCAGGTAACTGTGTGTGTGAGATTGTGTGCCTCTTGGTGTGTTTGACTGAATACATGTGTGAGTGCCTGTATGAGTGTTTGTATGTGTGACTGCCTAGGTGCATGTTTGAATGCTTGTGAGTGTTTGCAGTGAATGGAGTCCTGGGGCCGTATACACAAAACTTGTTAGAACTAACAAATAGCTGTTAAGGGTAACAAATTCCTGTTAAGGCTAACATTTAGCTGTTAAACACTAACAGTGGATACAGAAAACTTGTTAGGGCCTTAAAAGTACTGTTAAGATAAAAGTTGTGGTGTGGAGGACTATTAAGCTCTTAACAAATTCCTGTTAGTAGAAAAGATGGCGGAGCAACAACAACAAATACAAAGACGACGGCGAGTATGTCGACAGCGACGGGACATATTTAACGAGTACAATGACGACGAACTCATCAAACGCTTCAGAATGAACCGTGCTGGTATAATAACAATGGCTGATTTAGTGAGGGACAAACTTCAATCCCGAACAGAACGGAATCGACCACCGAGTCCTGAGACGAAGGTGGAAATTACCCTATGATATTTAGCCACAGGTAAAATGCAGCAGCGACGACTTTGAGACCTCATAAGCAACAATCAGCCGTGTCATTACTCAAACAATTGATGCACTATCAGAACCAAGAAGCGCAAATAAAACAAGCAGAGTTCATGGAAGACTGTAGGTTTCCGGTGTTGTGGGTACCATAGATGGCACAAATATTAGAATTGTGGCTCCAAGTGTAGATGAACATTTATATGTAAACAGAAAACGATACCACAGCATCAACGTGCTTTGCCATGCCTCCCTCTTGTCCTTGTGTCTTTGGCTTGAATCGCCCATTTATAATTATTCTTTCCTCCATAATCACGTTGACCAAGAGGAGTGTTTCCTCTTGTGACCAGTTTGACTTCCTTTTCTTTTTCTGTGATTCTTCTGCCATGTCTATATCCTCTGAAATAATTGTTGAGTCTTCTGTCGGAAGATTTGTCTGTGGCGCGGCCGCCTATACAATGCGCCTTCGTCCAAAAATATCTGTCGTTGGTTAATAAGTACTCCTAAAAAACCATACATACGATATCTATGTGCTATCATGATACTCTATTAATAAATTTTGAACAACTGCATTAATAACACTGTTTTATGTGTGCAATTTTTAATAATACGTCCATTTACACGTTCATAAGCTGCTAACTTTAGCACTGTTTAGCGCAACTTGACAAACAACTGTTTACTAGCTAACAGTTGTTAGTTAAGCATTGGTGTACAACTTTTAGTGGTTTTCTGTTAGCTAGCAGAGATTGTTAAGGCTAACAAAAAAGTTTTGTGTATACGGCCCCTGGTCTCCCCAGCTCGGCTCGGGTCTGGGCTCGGGCTCGGGTCTGGACTCGGGCTCGGGGTCGGGCCTGGGCTCGGACTCGGGTCTGTGCTCGGACCTGGGCTCGGGCCTGGGCTTGGGTCTGTGTTCGGGCCTGGGCTCGGGCTCAGTCCTGGGCTCGGTCTCGGGCCTGTATCCATTACTAACTTACTAACCATCACCCACCACGCACGTGATCCACATGCTTGCAACAGAGCGAGACTTCCTCTTGCTTACCTTGCGTTTCCCACAACATACACCTAACGCAGCACATTTGAAGACAAACAAGATATAGATGCCCAGTGTCACCAGACTAACCTATCATAAATCCTTTTATTATAACTGCCCTAGTGTATTAAGCATAAACTAGCAATATATATATAATATACCAAACAATATCCACCAATTGTAGGACTGACCCTCTTACATAGAACAGACCCCATGCAATGAATAACAAGACTAACACCCTTGCTTGAAACCACTAACACTCCTATAAAATGTTTAACACCCATGTCACGTAGCAGAGCTGGGGTAGGTGAAGAACCTACCGCCGGAGGCTGGGTAGGTCACGAACCTACCGGCCAGAGGTCAAAGCTATTGTGCCCTAGGACAAGGCCTGGCACTTATTGTATTTAGCCCAAAGGGGCATTTGCATTTGTAGTTTAACCTGAATCTCTTGTTTGAATAAACAAAGAAAACTCCCGCTTTGGAGTCTATCTCGCCGCATTAAGACTTCCCTACGTAACCACACAACCTACCATAACGGTTACACTGGTGGCTCGCGGTGGCCACAACCACCCCCTACCATAACGGTTACACTGGTGGCAGCTCGTGGCCGCACCCACACCATATTTAACAGTTACTCAACCATACCACCCCGGTTACAGCCGTCTTACCCCATACTCAACCATATCCAACGGATACACTGGTGGCTCGCGGTGGCCACAACCACGTATATAACGTATACAGGGCCTCGACTCGGGCTTGGGCCCCGGCTCGGGCTTGGGCCCCGGCTCGGGATTGGGACTGGGCTCTGGCTCGGGCCTGGGCCTGGGAACGGGCACGGGTTCGGGTCTGGGCTTGGGCCTGAGCTCGTGATTGGGCCTGGGCTCAGGCCTGGGCTCGGGTTCGTGCCTGGGCTCTGGCTCTGGCTCGGGCCTGGGCTCAGGTTCGGGCTTGGGCCTGGCCTCGGGCTCTTCCCCGGGCTCGAGCTCGGACTCGGGCTCTTGCCCAGGCTCGGGTTCGGGCTCTTGCCCGGGCTCGGGCTCAGGCCTGGTTTTGGGCCTGGGCGCGGGCTTAGGCTAGGGCTCGGGCCAGTGCCTGAGCCCAGAACCGAGCTTGAACCAAAGCCCAGGCCCCAGCCCAGGGTGCGGGACTACTCAACACCGGCAACTTAACACCGCCAACTCAACACCGCCGACTCAACGCCAGGACAACTTAACACCGGGACAACTCAACACCGGGACAACTCAACACCGGGAGAGGTCACCGATAAAGTTATTCCTTATTTACAGCTCATGATTATTATTATTTTTTTGCTTGTATGTATATATGTATAAATAAGTTTATTTAGAACCGTATATATTTGTATGTGTATATATAATGTGTATACTCTAACCGGTATATGTATGTACATATATAATGTGTATGTTCGAACCAGTATATGTGTGTGTATATATATAATGTACATATTTGTGTAAATGCATCTTCATACATAATTAAATGTATGTTCCTGTGTTTGAATGTATGGTTAAATGTATTCTTATATGCGTTTCTATATGCATGTAATATATATATATATATACGCATACATATGTATGTATGTAGATACATTACACACGCACACACACAATATATTTTTATGCGACGTTTTTGTTTGAAATTTCCTGGCCAGGAAAGGCTAATCAAGATGCATATATCAAAGGAGTACCGTAAGTTAATCCTAAGGTTAAAAGAGACAAACAAATAGAGATTGAGATAATCTGCCCAGATTTATTTTGAAAGTATTTTTTTTTTACTTAATAAATGGCAATTTTTCTGAAATGGCAATCTTAACACTGGCTGTTTTCCTTGGGGAAATATTCCCAATGGTAATTTCCCCACTGGGAGTTTTCCTAGAACCCATCTTAAAAGTTAAATCAAACTAAAGTATATTATATTAAGAGTACTTTTTTTTATTTTGTATTTTAAAGGAAATAGAAACTTTAGATACTTAACTAAGTAATTTATTTGTTATATAACATTATTTGAAACATTAAAGATTAATAAATAAATACTTGGCTTGAATCTTAAAGAAAACTGCTACAATTTAAAAACATAACTTTTTAAAATTAAATATAAGCTATTTACAAAGGATACATTTTCAACATAAGTCTGAAAGGTAATGAAGGAATTTAATTAAAATTGTATGCAATTCCCCTCAAATATTCTGTGGGGGCTAGTTCGGAAAAAGTGTAAACAATATGCCGAATTCTATAATCTGCCTTCATATACTTCTTCAGTTTAGGAGGGGATGGATGTCCCCCAATCAACTGCTCAAAAAATGCATCGCGATTTCTTTGCACCTTCTGCAATCCTTTAATAACTCTCCAAATAGTAGGATGCTCCATTCCGAGTTCTGTCTGTAGTCTCCTGTTAGCTGCTTCAGCATGATTATTTGTCCGATCTTCCATTTGTAATGTCCTTTCGTACACATTCCACATTTCAGGGGGGAAGAGTGGAGGTCTTCTGCCGTTTCCACGTCGATTTGGTCTTCCAATATAGTTATCTTCGAACCAATTCAGCAATGTTGCAAGTTCCTCATTTATGTCCACAGAGAGGGCATCAACATAAGTATCAATATGAGCGAGAGGAACAAATGCTAAACTTAATATCATCTTGGCTCTTAGGGCAAAGCTAGCGTCGTTGTTATACATAGAAGTGTAACCCATGGCAGTTATCTTTCTGTGCATATTTTGTGATAAATGGAAAAAAACATCCTTTTATTTCAACTTCTGGAAAGACTTCTTTCATCGCTGTAAAGGCTGCGTGCTCAAAGTCGCAAATAATAGATGTTGGGCTTAGTGTGGGCTCGAGATCTTTCAGCATTTCAAACATCTTTGAATAAGTTGATCGCTGCTTATTTGGCAAAAGAGCATAGATAATTGGAATTACACCATTGAATTTCTTTGCAAGAATAATGTAAACCTGTGAAAATAATCTTGGTGCTATTTTAAAAGTTCCATCGCCATACCAAGTATCAGACGATTGTAAATGTTGCAACCAACTTTCTCTTCCAAAAAGCAGAATTCTGTGTAATCCACATTATTATTATTATCATATCATTATCATTATTATTATTATTTTTATTATTATTATTTTTATTATTATTATCATTATTAAGGCGAAGTGGTTTATAAAGCAAATGGTAAATCTGATCTAACGAAGTCAACTATGATATTCACAAATATGTTTTTCAAAATTATCATACATCATCATAACATTTACATTTCTTTTCATTGTCTCCTATCTATTTCTTCATTCTGATTACCACACTTTTGGTTCTTTTCATTGTCTTTGCATTTTTTTTCATTGTCTTTGCATTTTTTTTTCATTCGGGACAACTCAACACCTCTCCCGGTGTTGAGTTGTCCCGGTGTTGAGTTGTCCCGGTGTTGAGTTGTCCTGGCGTTGAGTCGGCGGTGTTGAGTTGGCGGTGTTAAGTTGGCGGTGTTGAGTTGTCCCTTCCCGCCAGCCCAGA
>NC_134814.1:17696572-17701572 GCF_046742065.1 Oratosquilla oratoria
CTTTTTCAAAGAAAGCGTTGGGTTTGTCTTCAAGAGCAGAATATTTTGTCATAAAGTAATAAAAAGAATTCGTAGAGACTGCTAGTGACTACAATTATATATGATCACAAACGCCATCATATCATTAATAAACATCACATGATCATAAACACCACAACTAACTACTGATGAATTACAAACGGATTTCAAACAGGGCAAGACATGTGTGTTCACAATTCACCAATAAACTAGTGGCTGCTTATTATCTTTAGGTAAATATAACAAATGAGATAAAGCATAGGAATAGCCTTGACTGAATGAATGTGAGAAAAGGGCAGCTATTATCACGTACATGTGTAGAAGACTGGGAGAGAACGCGGCTCACCAGTCACCAACGAGCAGTATAAAGGTCCAGGATGAGTTCAAACCTCCCCTCCCAAGGGTTTCGAATGATATAGAAGGAGGTCAATAAGTACAGAAAATGGTAAGATAGTTGACTATAGAAAACTAAAGTTATAAGGCAATACTTTTGCATTTTTCATAATTTTTTTTTTTTGTTATTTGACTATGCTCTTGTTAAGATAAGAAATATAATAAGAGAATTTCCTTTTTTATCGACGCTCCCAGGTATGTAGTTAACTACACGTACATATTTGTTAGACAAATTAAATGAAAGTGACTGCAACATGCATGTACTTGAAAAGTCATTATACTGCTACAGAATAATACTACCTATATGTAAATGGTGCTACTACCAAGCAAAGGTATTCTTAAGTGACAAAATAGAAAAGGAACGAAATTGGTGTTGTATTGTACCAGTGTGTATCCTGTAATTCTATCGTGATAAGATACAATGAAATCGTAAGCCCATATAAGACTGACTAGGGCAGTGGTTTTTAACCTTTTTCATCCTATAACCACCCGAGACTCTTCAGGGTATTACTGTAACCACTATGATAAATTTTGAGACAGTGAACCTTGTCAAAAGGCAAGATAAAACGCTGGTTGTGGTTGATATGTTAACTGTAGCAGGCCACCGTGCTTGTGACCAGTGTTGCACTCACTAAACTGGTAAAAGCCCAAGTGTCTAATTCAAACACAAGGAAATTTATCATTCTCCCAAATCCTTTGTGACCCCCTTAGAAACCCTAAACGACCCCCCAGGGGGTCACGACCCCTAGGTTAAGAACGGCTGGACAAGGGGGCCAGGCCTCGACCCCGCTCCCGGTATTATAGGAAGCTGAACACTACTTGATGTAATTATACAATAAAAAAAAAAAAAATCAATTGGTGATAGGCCATCGTATAAAAATGAAGTCAAGTTAGCTTTTGATAGTGTGCAAATAGGCACAAAATGTTCTTAATAGAAAAAAAAAATCTTAGACCAGTGCCAATGACCACACTCTGAACATACCACTTTTTGTCTGATCAGCGAAGTTAATCGGCGTTGGGACTGGTTAGTACTTGGATGGGTGACCCACTGGGAACACTAAGTGATGTTGGTATTCTATATTCTCTTCTTTTTCTGTCTTAGGATTCTTCCTTCATTTATACCAACTTAAAATGCAAACAAACGGCTGATATTTCAGTTTCTCTGTCTGCCCTGTCCCATTATTCTTGGTCAGTCTACACCAGCTTCACTGGAAACACTAATCGTCCTTGTAATAAACCCTATACAGAGCGTCTATCTGTCTAAACTTAGAACGCGAGATGAACTTATTGAAGTGTTGGAAATGCTCTATGGCTTCACTAATATGAACATAGAAGATTAGTTTATAGTGGACCGTAGTAATGTCATAAGAAATAATGTTTACAAACTAATCTATAACAGATCAAACACAAATGATTATTTTTTTCTTTCTCCCAAATACAACGCACGATCCAACGTCTCAACACGACACTTCATCCACCATAACTTGCATCTCATTGATTTATTTACATTCACTGCCAAGTCACTACGTATAAATACACCACACACGCATACATACATACATGCATATACCAAGGCTTTTTCCCCCTTACAAGGGAGGTAGCCAAAAAGAAAAAGGCATAGAATCATTCCCACCCACTCCATCTCTAAATACATTCCACTCCCCTCCACCCTCCCTCCCATCTTAGCACCTCCTGGATGACGGATCATCCCTGCACCTTGTCCACTGCCCTGGGTCAGAGGCAGTGTTGCAAAGCACAGCACATCCACAGCAAGGCCGCATCATTAAATCGGCGACCCCCCTCTCCGTTACCCCATGCATAAAAGGAGAAGACGGGGAGAAATCCCTTCGGGCTGTGTAAAATTTTACTCACACATATTACCTCACCCCCATCCCCCACCCATTCCACCTCATGCATCACAACATCATCCATATAAACCATTCTCCATTCACCCCTGTCTTCTGTCTTCTCCCGTCCATCCACAACAGACATTCCCCTCATCCCCAAACACACAGTTACCTGCCTACCGGGACGCTGGGGTGACCAGGGACTTGACACCTGCCTACCGGGACGCTGGGGCAACTCCTTGTCACCTGCCAACCGGGACGCTGGGGCGACCGTGGAACGATCGCCTGCCTACCGGGACGCTGGGGTGACCAGGACTCCATTCACTGCAAGCACTTACAAGCATTCAAACATGCACCTAGGCAGTCACACATACTAACACTCATACAGGCACTCACACATGTATGCAGTCAAATATACCAAAGGCACACCCTCAAACACACAGTTACCTGCCTACCGGGACGCTGGGGTGACCTGGGACTGGACACCTGCCTACCGGGACGCGGGGGGTAATTTCTTGTCACCTGCCAACCGGGACGCTGGGGGCGACCGTGGAACGATCGCCTGCCTACCGGGACGCTGGGGTGACCAGGAAATCCATTCATTTCAAACACTCACAAGCATTCAAACATGCACCTAGGCAGTCACACATACTAACACTCATACAGGCACTCACTCATGTATGAATTCAAACATACCAAAAGGCACACCCTCAAACACACAGTTACCTGCCTACCGGGACGCTGGGGTGACCGGGGACTGGACACCTGCCTACCGGGACGCGGGGGCAACTCCTTGTCACCTGCCAACCGGGACGCTGGGGCGACCGTGGAACGATCGCCTGCCTACCGGGACGCTGGGGTGACCAGGACACCATTCACTTCAAACACTCACAAGCATTCAAGCATGCACTCAGCTAGTCAAACATACAAACACTCATACAGGCACTCACACATGTATGCAGTCAAATATACCAAAGGCACACCCTCAAACACACAGTTACCTGCCTACCGGGACGCTGGGGTGACCAGGGACTGGACACCTGCCTACCGGGACGCGGGGGCAACTCCTTGTCACCTGCCAACCGGGACACTGGGGCGACCGAGGAACGAACACCTGCCTACGGAGACGCTGGGGTGACCAGGACTCCATTTATTGCAAGCACTCACAAGAATTCAAACGTGCACTCAGCCAGCCAAACATACAAACACTCATACAGGCACTCACACATGTATTCAGTCAAACACACCATGAGGCACACAACTTCAAACACACAGTTACCTGCCTACCGGGATGCTGGGGTGACCAGGGACTGGACACCTGCCTACCGGGACGCTGGGGCAACTCCTTGTCACCTGCCAACCGGGACGCTGGGGCGACTGTGGAACGATCACCTGCCTACCGGGACGCTGGGGTGACCTGGACTCCATTCACTGCAAGCACTCAGAAGCATTCGAACATGCACTCAGGCAATCACACATACAAACACTTATACAGGTACTCACACATGTATGTAGTCAAACATACCAAAAGGCACACACCCTCAAACATACAGTTACCTGCCTACCGGGACGCTGGGGTAACAAGAGACTGGACACCTGCCTACCGGGACGCTGGGGCAAATCCTTGTCACCTGCTAACCGGGACGCTGGGGCGACCGTGGAACGATCACCTGCCTACCGGGACGCTGGAGTGACCAGGACTCCATTCACTGCCACAAGCATTCAAACATGCTCATAAGCAGAGTGAGATCAGGCATGCGGTCTCATCACGCGGGACCATGACACACATGCACGCATCACACGACACATCTCGCATCCCACGAGAAAATCACATGCAGCATGTGACACGCGTGTCATAGACACACACAGACTCACACATACACGCAAACACGCAGACGCAATATAAGAGATAAAATAGTACAGTCAGACATCATGAGTGATTTCAATGAAAGCACAGATATGAAAGCACAGATATGAAAGTCTGCGGTTATACATTTTATCTTCTATATTGTGTAAATACATACGTGATCTTATTTAGACAAAGTCACTTACTTTTCTTTCCATGGTGCCTTTAAGCTGCCGAGCGACGTCAATTTCCATTAAACGCCCCTTCTGTCTGGAAGAAGAAGAAACATTGCAATCAGGGAGCGTAAGCAAATTCAAAGCTATATATGACTACAAACGGGACTATGCGAATATAACTCTTATTCTATACATTGCATTTAGATGAGTACACACGTGCACTCTAACTGGCAAAGTCACTAACCTTATAGCCAGGGATCCAAGCGACGTCTGGTTTCCTGGAGTCGTGTGGTCGGGCGTCTGAACTCTGCGGGTCCTCCAAGTTCCCCGACGGGCGAGACGCGAGGGAGCCCAGAGAGCAAACCGAAAACAAGAACACAGATATGGTCGCCCAAAAGCTAAACGGTAACAGTGTGTATGAATGACTTTATTGTGTGCACACACATATATATGTGTGTGTGTACATAAATATACATATATATATATATATACATATATATATATATGTATGTGTGTGTGTGCATACACACACACACACATGCACACCCATACATATGTATATATATATATATATATATATATATATATATATATATATGTTGAAGTATGTAAGACAAATGAGTGGAAGGGTGGTGAGTTAAACACAAAGAACAGTTGGAGTTTTATTCACTGACGTTTCGTCCTTACCAGGACATTCTCAAAGTACATACAGTTTCAGAA
>NC_134814.1:17709072-17719072 GCF_046742065.1 Oratosquilla oratoria
CTTGTTTTCGGTTTGCTCTCCGGGCTCCCTCGCGCCTCGCCCCTCGGGGAACTTGGAGGACCCGCAGAGTTCAGACGCCCGACCACACGACTTCGGGAAACCAGACGTCGCTTGGATCCCTGGCTATAAGGTTAGTGACTTTGCCAGTTAGAGAGCACGTGTGTACAGTACTCGTCTAAATGCATTACATAGAATAAGAGCTATATTCGCATAGTCCCGTTTGTAGTCAAACATAGCTTTGAATTTCTTTACTCTCCCTGATTGCAATGTTTCTTCTTCTTCCAGACAGAAGGGGCGTTTAATGGAAATTGACGTCGCTCGGCAGCTTATAGGCACCATGGAAAGTAAGGTAAGTGACTTTGTCTAAGTAAGATCACGTATGTATTTACACAATATAGAAGATAAAATGTATAGTCGCAGGCTTTCATATCTATGCTTTCATTGGCTTTGAAATCACTTATGATGTCTGACTGTACTATTTTATCTCCTATATTGCGTCTGCGTGTTTGCGTGTGTCTGTGAGTCTGTGTGTATGACCCATGAAGTGCACACGCGTGTCACATGCTGCATATGATTTTCTCGTAGGAAGCGAGATGTGTCGTGTGGTGCGTGCATGTGTGTCATGGTCCCGCGTGATAAGAGCGCATGTCCCGCAGCGCAAAAGACTGATTTGTAAGGTACATAGCGCACGGAAGTCCCCCCAAAACGGTGTGCTTGTAGGTTGACTATATGTATGGGTGAATGTGTGTAGGGAAGAACGCGAGATCTGAATCTGCTTATGAGCATGATTGAATGCTTGTGAGTGCTTGCAGTGAATGGAGTTCTGGTCACCCCAGCGTCCCGGTAGGCAGGCGATCGTTCCACGGTCGCCCCAGCGTCCCGGTTGGCAGGTGACAAGGAGTTGCCCCAGCGTCCCGGTAGGCAGGTGTCCAGTCCCTGGTCACCCCAGCGTCCCGGTAGGCAGGTAACTGTGTGTTTGAGATTGTGTGCCTCTTGGTATGTTTGACTGAATACATGTGTGAGTGTCTGTATGAGTGTTTGTATGTGTGACTGGTTAAGTGCATGCTTGAATGCTTCTGAGTGTTTGAAGTGAATGGTGTCCTGGTTACCCCAGCGTCCCAGTAGGCAGGCAATCGTTCCATGGTCGCCCCAGCGTCCCTGTTGGCAGGTGACAAGGAGTTGCCCCAGCGTCCCGGTAGGCAGGTGTCCAGTTCCTGGTCACCCCAGGGTCCCGTTAGGCAGGTAACTGTGTGTTTGAGATTGTGTGCCTCATGGTATGTTTGACTGCATATATGACTGAGTGCCTGTATGAGTGTTAGAATGTGTGACTGCCTACGTGCATGTTTGAGTGCTTGTGAGTGTTTGAAGTGGATGGATTTTCTGGTCACCCCAGCGTCCCGGTAGGCAGGCGATCGTTCCACGGTCGCCCCAGCGTCCCGGTTGGCAGGTGACAAGGAGTTGCCCCCGCGTCCCGGTGGGCAGGTGTCCAGTCCCTGGTCACCCCAGCGTCCCGGTAGGCAGGTAACTGTGTGTTTGAGATTGTTTGCCTCTTGGCATGTTTGACTGCATATATGACTGAGTGCCTGTATGAGTGTTAGAATGTGTGACTGCCTAGGTGCATGTTTGAGTGCTTGTGAGTGTTTGAAGTGAATGGATTTCCTGGTCACCCCAGCGTCCCGGTAGGCAGGCGATCGTTCCACGGTCGCCCCAGCGTCCCGGTGGGCAGGTGACAAGGAGTTGCCCCAGCGTCCCGGTAGGCAGGTGTCCAGTCCCTGGTCACCCCAGCGTCCCGGTAGGCAGGTAACTGTGTGGTTGAGATTGTGTGCCTCTTGGTGAGTGCCTGTATGAGTGTTTGTATGTGTGACTGGCTGAGTGCATGCTTGAATGCTTCTGAGTGTTTGAAGTGAATGGAGTCCTGGTCACCCCAGCGTCCCGGTAGGCAGGCGTTCGTTGAACGACCGCCCCAGCGTCCCGGTTGGCAGGTGACAAGGAGCTGCCCTAGCGTCCCGGTAGGCAGGCAACTGTGTGTTTAAGGGTGTGCCTTTTGGTATGTTTGACTGCATACGTGTGTGAGTGCCTGTATGAGTGTTTGTGTGTGTGACTGGCTTAGTGCATGTTTGAATGCTTGTAAGTACTTACAGTGAATGAAGTCCTGGTCACCCCTAGCGATCCGGTAGGCAGGCGATCGTTCCACGGTCGCCCCAGCGTCCCGGTTGGCAGGTGACAAGGAGTTGCCCCAGCGTCCCGGTAGGCAGGTGTCCAGTCCCTGGTCACCCCAGCGTCCCGGTAGGCAGGTAACTGTGTGTTTGAGGGTGTGTCTTTTGGTATGTTTGACTGCATACATGAGTGCCTGTTTGAGTGTTAGTATGTGTGACTGACTGAGTGCATGTTTGAATGCTTGTGAGTGCTTGCAGTGAATGGAGTCCTGGTCACCCCAGCGTCCCGGTAGGCAGGCGATCGTTCCACGGTCGCCCCAGCGTCCCGGTTGGCAGGTGACAAGGAGTTGCCCCAGCGTCCCGGTAGGCAGGTGTCCAGTCCCTGGTCACCCCAGCGTCCCGGTTGGCAGGTATCTGTGTGTTAGAGATTGTGTGCATTTTGGTATGTTTAACTGCATACATGTGTGAGTGCCTGTATGAGTGTTTGTATGTGTGACTGGCTGAGTGCATGTTCGAATGCTTATGAGTGCTTGCAATGAATAGAGTTCTGGTCACCCCAGCGTCCCGGTAGGCAGGCGATCGTTCCACGGTCGCCCCAGCGTCCCGGTTGGCAGGTGACAAGGAGTTGCCACATCGTCTCGGTAGGCAGGTTACCAGTCCCTGGTCACCCCAGCATTCTGGTAGGCAGGTAACTGTGTGTTTGAGATTGTGTGCCTCTTGGTGTGTTTGACTGCATACATGTGTGAGTGCCTGTATGAGTGTTTGTTTGTGTGACTGACTGAGTGTATGTTTGAATGCTTGTGAGTGCTTGCAGTGAATGGAGTCCTGGTCACCCCAGTTCGGCTCGGGCCTGGGCTCGGGCTCGGGTCTGGGCTCGGGCTCGGGGTCGGGCTCGGGGTCAGGCCTGGGCTCGGACGCGGGTCTGTGCTCGGGCCTGGGCTTGGGTCTGTGCTCGGGCCTGGGCTTGGGCTCGGGCTTAGTCCTGGGCTTGGTCTCGGGCCTCGGCTCGGGCTTGGGCCCCGGCTTAGGCTTGGGCCTGGGCTCGGGCTCGAGCATGGGCCTGGGCACGGGCATGGGTTCGGACCTGGGCTCGGGCTTGGGCTCGTGGTCGGGCCTGGGCTCGGGTTCGGGTCTGGGCTCGTGCCTGTGCTCGGGTCTGGGCTCGGGCACGGGCTCGGGCCTGGGCTCAGGTTCGGGCCTGGGCTTAGGGTCAGACTCGGGCCTGGGCTCGGGCTCGGGTTCGGGCCTGGGCGCGTGCTTAGGCTCGAGCTTGTGCTCGGGCCTGGGCTAGGGCACGGGCCAGTGCCTGTGCCCAGACCCGACCCTGAACCAATGCCCACACCTGAGCCCAGACCCGAGCCTAGGTCCGAGCCCGAGCCCAGGCCCAAGCCCGAGCCCGAGTACAGGCCCGAGCCCGAGCCCTAGCCCAAGCTCGAGCCCAGGCCCGAGCCGAGGCGCGAGCCCGAGCCCGAGACCAGGCCCGAGCCCGAACCCGAGCCCAGGCCCGAGCCCGAGCACAGGCCCGAGCCCAGGACCGACCCCGAACCCGAGCCCAGGCCCGAGCCCGAACCAGAGCCCAGGACCGAGCCCAAGCCCGAGCCCAAGACCAGGCCCGAGCCCGAGCCCAGGCCCGAGCCCGAGCCCAGGACCGAGCCCGAGCCCGAACCAGAGCCCAGGACCGAGCCCAAGCCCGAGCCCAGGCCCGAACCCGAGCCCGATCCCGAACCCAGGCACAACCCGAGCCCAGGCCCAGGCCCGTACCCGAGCCCAGGCCCGAGCCCACGCCCGAGTCCGAGCCCAGGCCCGAGCCCAGGACCGAGCCCGAACACGAGCCTAGGCTCGAACCCTAGCCCGAGCCCAGGCCCAGGCCCGAACCCGAGCCCAGGCCTGAGCCTATGCCCGAGCCCAGATCCGAGCCCAGGCCCGAGCCCGAGACCAGACCCAAGCCCAGGCCTGACCCCAGTCCGAGCCCAGGCCAGAGCCCAAGCCCAGGCCCGATCCCGAGCCCGAGCCTGAGCCCAGGCCCTAGCCCAATCTCGAGCCCAGGCCAGAGCCCGAGCCTAGGCCCGAGCCCACGCCCAAGCCCGAGCCCAGGCCCGAGCCCAGGCCCGATCCTGAGCCCGAGCCCGAGACCAGGCCCTAGCCCAATCTCGAGCCCAGGCCCGAGCCCGAGCGTGAGCCCGACCCCAATATTATTATTATTATTATTATTACTATTATTATTATTATTATTATTATTATTATTATTATTATTATTATTATTATTATTATTATTATTATTATTATTATTATTATTATTATTATTATTATCATTATTATTATTATTATTATTATTATTATTATTATCATTATCTGATGAATTCTGTTTTCAAGTCAGTTAGGTGAGTGGTTATTTGTTTCTTTAACTCAATTTCAAGGTTACCGTGAATGAGAGTAGAATGCAAGTAACTAAAAACGGCTTTATTTCTCTGCTGAATTTGACATTACCAGAGGTCGTGTTTGGCAATGAAGGTTCGAGGTCGTGTCGTGGTACATGAGAACGTTGATGTTTTATCCCTTGTATTTAAAGGTTGAGAGCATTCAACGCTTCGAAGATGTCAACCTGGTAAGCTAGAGATAGCTGAAAGTGTAGATTCAATAAAGGTGGTAAAGAAACGATGGAGTGTTCGTTTCACAAGTTTACTTTAAGTCACAGGAAATTAAACAAATACCTATCTCTCACTCATTGGTAATGTCACTCGCTTGACCGCCCGATTGTCTCTGTCTCTGCGTGACGCTATTTTACGCTGTTCGCTTGCCCAAGGCAGTTGCTAATTTTAATTTTCTACAATTATTCCTTGTACACAGAAATTTACATTCATTCATATTTCAATTGTACAATAATTCAAATTTATTCAACTTTCGCATTACAAAATAATTGATAATCAATTATGTAAACAGAATGGCAATTTGATTGTCTTAGAAGATTCACGCCCGCTACACGCATGCAGATATACAGTATACATACACACTTCCAACTACGCATTTACTTGTATCTCCTACATGTATATAAAGTGCTACGATCTGTAAAAGCCTTCAGATTGGAACTTGTCGTGGAGCCCTACCTCCAGATGAGAATCTAGAAATATTGCTACTTCTCGTTGTTCATAAAGTTGTCCAAACCTATTTCCCCTTGAGAGTCATCGTCCGTTCGTGTGAAAAAGCAAGGCTTCATCTTCAGATTCCATATCTTTACACAACAGTTTGAAAAGCCGACTCTTTAGGCTCCACACCTGGCTCCACACCTGGTGAAGTTGAGCAAGAAGAACCATAACATCGGAGATTCTCTCATAAAACCAAGTCTACTTCGTCCAGCAAAACTCGTTCTGGAGAAAGAGTGCAAACAAGCTTTCCCAGAATTCACTATCAAACTATACAGTCAAGGAAAGGATCGATGAACTGTCTCAAGAAACCAAAGATTAAATTCTCGACCATTCTCCTGTTTTTGCCATCCAATGTAACGAAACGACCGACATCGCCCAGTGTTCTTACCTACTGGTGTATGCTCGTTTCGTGTTAGGCAACTGTGTAAAAGAGGAAATACTGTTCTGGCACCCAATGAAATGTTGTACAAGAGCAACAGCTATTTTTCATGATGTATCAAACTTTTCGGGAAACAAACTTTGGTGGAGTTCGCTGCTGGTATGGGTGTGTGCAGATGGAGCTCAAGCCATGCTTGGTCTGCAGACTGGATTCATCACAAGGGAGAAAGAAAAAAAAATCACCTGTTGTAGTTACATACTGCATCCTTCGTTGTGAAACCTTAAGTGTTGAAATAAGGGATCTCTTTAACATGACTGTCAAGGTCCTCAACTTGACCAAGTGTGGAGCCTAAACAGTCGGCTTTTCAAACTGTTGTGGAAAGATATGGAATCTGAAGATGAAGCCTTGATTTTTCACACGAACGGACGATGACTCTCAAGGGGGAATAGGTTTGGACAACTTTATGAACAACGAGAAGTAGCAATATTTCTAGATTCTCATCTGGAGGTAGGGCTCCACGACAAGTTTGGGTTCGGGCCTGGGCCTAGGCTCGGGCTTGTGCCTGGGTACGGGCTCGGGCTCGTGTTCGGGCCGGGGCCTGGGCTCGGGCTTGTGCCTGGGTTCGGGCTTGGGCTCGGGTTCGGGCCTGGTCTCGGGCTTGGCCTCGGGCCTGGGCTCGGGCTCGGGCTCGGGCCTGGGCTCGGGCCTGGGCTCGAGCTCGGGCGTGGGCTCGGGCCTGGGTTCGAGCTTGGGCTCGGGCTCAGGCTCTGGACTGGACTCGGGCTCGGGCTTGGGCCTGGGCTCGGGCCTGGGCTCGGGCTCGAATCTGGGCTCGGGTCTGGGCTCAGGCCTGGGCTGGGGCCTGGGTTTTGCTTCAGGCTCGGGTCTGGGCTCAGGCTCTGAGTACTGGCTATGAGTAGATACATAACACTGTTTTTAAGGCGGCTATATTAAAATCACTATTGGTTCCTTTCCTTTATTGGTTCACAATTTCTTCTATGGTTCTACACTAAGTCAATCACCTCCTGGTTCTATATCACAATGCACTCTATTATTTCTTTGTACGTATCATCGGACCGACTCCGTCTCGAGCTCTGTGCATCCCGTTAAAAAGGCCGGAAATTAGGATTCAGCATTTTTGGAGGTCCCACGCTCGTATAAGCTTAAGAGTTTATGCGAGCAAGATTACAAATATTTCTTCTTATTACTATCTTGGGGTTACATTATATAATGTAGTCTAACATCTCAAATATATATATATATCCAGGGGAGGTTCGTCAGTATACGTAATAATGTGTTTAGTACTGTGTGGTTACTTGAGTGATCGCGTGTGTTCGTGTGTGCGTGCGTGTGTCTTGCCTGGCTGTGGTGGTGGTAGGAATTGTTTAGTCAGCAGGCGCCTTATCGTCGGGCAGGCGTGTTTGGTGGTAGTTTGGTGAGTGAGTGAGGGAGTGAGTGGGTGATATGACTGGGCGATACTACTCGTCATGTATATGAGGCGTATACACCAGGCCCGAGCACAGCCTCGAGCCTAAGCTCGCGTCCAGGCGCGAACCCGAGCCCAGGCCCGAGCCTGACCCTAAGCCCAGGCCCGAGCACAGGCCTGAGCCCGAGCCCGGGCAAGAGCCGGAGCCCGAGCCTGGGCCCGAGCCCGAGGTCAGGCCCATGCCCGAACCCAGGTCCGAGCACAGACCCGAGTCCGAGCCCAGGCCCGAGCACGACCCCGAGCCCGAGCCGAGACCCGAGCCCTAGCCCAGGCCCGAGCCGAGCTGGGGAGACCAGGACTCTATTCACTGCAAGCACTCACAAGCATTCAAACATGCACACAGTCTAACACACAGACACCTGACAACCGGGACGCTGGGGTGACCAGGGACTGGACACCTGCCTACCGGGACGCAGGGGGTAACTCCTTGTCACCTGCCAACCGGAACGCTGGGGCGACCGTGGAACGATCGCCTGCCTACCGGGACGCTGGGGTGACCAGGACTCTATTCACTTCAAACACTCACAAGCATTCAAGCATGCACTCAGCCAGTCAAACATACAAACACTCATACAGGCACTCACACATGTATGCTGTCAAATATACCAAAGGCACACCCTCAAACACAGTTACCTGCCTACCGGGACGCTGGGGTGACCAGGGACTGGGCACCTGCCTACCGGGACGCGGGGGTTAATTTCTTGTCACCTGCCAACCGGGACGCTGGGGCGACCGTGGAACGATCGCCTGCCTACCGGGACGCTGGGGTGACCAGTAAATCCATTCACTGCAAACACTCACAAGCATTCAAACATGTACCTAGGCAGTCACACATACTAACACTCATACAGGCACTCATGTATGCAGTCAAACATACCAAAAGACACACCCTCAAACACACAGTTACCTGCCTACCGGGACGCTGGGGTGACCTGGGATTGGACACCTGCCTACCGGGACGCTGGGGCAACTCCTTATCACCTGCCAACCGGGACGCTGGGGCGACCGTGGAACGATCACCTGCCTGCCGGGACGCTGGGGTGACCAGGACTCCATTCACTGCAAACACTCACAAGCATTCAAACATGCACTCAGCCAGTCACACATACTAACACTCATACAGGCACTCACTCATGTATGAAGTCAAACATCCCTAAAGGCACACCCTCAAACACACAGTTACCTTCCTACCGGGACGCTGGGGGTGACCAGGGACTAGACTCCTGCCTACCGGGACGCTGGGGCAACTCTTTGTCACCTGCCAACCGGGATGCTGGGGCGACCGTGGAACGATCGCCTGCCTACCGGGACGCTGGGGTGACCAGGACACCATTCACTTCAAACACTCACAAGCATTCAAACATGCACTCAGCCAGTCACACATACTAACACTCATACAGGCACTCACTCATGTATGCAGTCAAACATACCAAAAGACACACCCTCAAACACACAGTTACCTTCCTACCGGGACGCTGGGGTGACCAGGGACTGGACACCTGCCTACCGGGACGCTGGGGCAACCCCTTGTCACCTGCCAACCGGGACGCTGGGGCAACTCCTTGTCACCTGCCAACCGGGACGCTGGGGCGACCGTGGAACGATCACCTGCCTACCGGGACGCTGGGGTGACCAGGACTCCATTCACTGCAAGCACTCACAAGCATTCAATCATGCTCATAAGCAGATTCAGATCTCGCGTTCTTCCCTACACACATTCACCCATACATATAGTCAACCTACAAGCACACCGTTTTGCGGGGACTTCAGTGCGCTATGTACCTTACAAATCAGTCTTTTGCGCTGCGGGACATGTGCTCTTATCACGCGGGACCATGACACACATGCACGAGCACCACACGAGACATCTCGCATCCCACGAGAAAATCACATGCAGCATGTGACACGCGTGTGCACTTCATGGGTCATACACACACACAGACACACGCAAACACGCAGACGCAATATAGGAGATAAAATAGTACAGTCAGACATCATAAGTGATTTCAAAGCCAATGAAAGCACAGATATGAAAGTCTGCGACTATACATTTTATCTTCTATATTGTGTAAATACATACGTGATCTTACTTAGACAAAGTCACTTACCTTACTTTCCATGGTGCCTATAAGCTGCCGAGCGACGTCAATTTCCATTAAACGCCCCTTCTGTCTGGAAGAAGAAGAAACATTGCAATCAGGGAGCGTAAGCAAATTCAAAGCTATCTTTGACTACAAACGGGACTATGCGAATATAGCTCTTATTCTATGCATTGCACTTAGACGAGTACACACGTGCTCTCTAACTGGCAAAGTCACTAACCTTATAGCCAGGGATCCAAACGACGTGTGGTTTCCTGAAGTCGTGTGGTCGGGCGTCTGAACTGTGCGGGTCCTCCAAGTTCCCCGACGGGCGAGGCGCGAGGGAGCCCAGAGAGCAAACCGAAATCAAGAACACAGATGTGGTCGCCCAAAAGCTAAACGGTAACAGTGTGTATGACTTTATTGTGTGCACACATGCATACATACATCTATACATACACACACACACACACATATATATATATATATATATATATGTATATATATATATATATATATATATATGTGGGTGTGTGTGTGTGTGTGTGTGTGTGTGTGTGTGTGTGTGTGTGTGTGTGTGTGTGTGTGTGTGTGTGTGTGTGCATACACACACACACACACAAAAATATATATATATATATATATATATATGTGTATATATATATATATATATATGTGTGTGTGTGTGTGTATGTATGTATGTATGTATAGATATTGTTGTCATCTTTCTGTCTCGGGAGACAATGGAGTTCGCG
>NC_134814.1:17726572-17774072 GCF_046742065.1 Oratosquilla oratoria
ACGCCTCACACACGCCTTCACGACCTCTTTAGGGTTAAGGAGACTCTCTCCTTTCCTCTTCAGGATCCTTTGAAAACGCTAAAAATTGTTCAGGAATTGCGCAGTCATTAATTATCGTTGCCCGAAGTTTAATAACTCTGAGGCGGAGGACTATCTACCGTGAGTGAATTTCCCTTTACTAGGATTGATGAATAACTGTACTGGGCACATACATACCTTCTGTATGGATATATATATATATATGTATATATATATATATATACACACACACACACACACATATATATATATATGTATATATATATATGTATATATATATATACATACATATATATATATATATATACATATATATATGCACGCACACACACACACATACATATATATATATGTATATATATATATATATATATATATATATATATATATATATATATCTTGATATACCATAGAAAATATATACCACCTGCTGTGTTCAATGGACACAACATTTTTCTTCTAATTATTTTTTTTATTCATACTACCACTACATCCTAGCTACATTGTATAAGATAGCAGGTGGATGAAGAAGTACTATTTATTAAGAAAAAAGGAAATAAAAGTTGTTGACAAAATGCATTTTTCAAGTAATAAAGTTATATGATATCAATTTGGTATAAGTATGATCAACTTTTGACAGTGAACAGAATAACATTACAACCTTCTATTAAGATTGATTTTTGAAATCTGGTACAGGAAAATAGATTATGAATTCTAAGGAAATGAAAGCAGAGAATTCGAACTTATTGACTACAATACATCACAAATGGGTCGGTCCACTGGACCCAGTTTATAAAAACTATCATAGTTAAATTATATATGATATGAGGTGTATAGAAAATACTACAAAATTGAAAACTATAATTTATGAATTTTGTATTTACAAAATTGCACTTCTTTCCAATGAACACAAATAGCATTGACCTTAGTGTTGACTAAATTACAGTTCTTTATGACAATGAGTGTAGACAATATTGGAATGTTCCTGGCAAACATGAATATTACAGTTCTTATATGTAGTACGGATTTCCTGGCCTTTTTTTGGGACACACAAAGAACGTCTTTTTATTTTTTTGCTTCAGGAATGTCAGAGGAGCTGAAAGATAGTCTTCTTTTCTTGTTTGGTTGATAAATGTCAATGGAACTAGACGACCGTCTGTTAAGTTCTTGTTTAGCATAAACTCTACCAAGTTCCTTTCTGACTGAATTAGGAACTGTCTTCTTTTATCCTCAGACCTTTCCGAGTGAAGCTGTTTAGCAATAATCATGACATTCACTGCACTTACATCAAACATGTTGTAGGGTATAGCTATAGGCCATTTTCAAGTAATTTTTTGCACGAGTATGTCTTCACCATCTTCTCTATTGTATTTATTCCTCCTTTTCTTTTGTTGTAGTATGTAATAACTTCAGGCTTCTTTTCAGAACATTTTTAATCTATTGAAGGCTGAGACTGTATTAAACTCATAAGTGCGACTACATAATTTTTCTTGGGACAGCAGAACAGTATTATAGAATCCTTTTTAAATCCAATTATTCTGCTGTTGACTTCTCATTCTTTATCACTTGTTAAAACACTTAGAAGTTCATGCTAAGAAGCCTTCGAACCAATCTTAAACCTATAAAATAAACTTATCACAAGTTATTTTGTGACCAATATTTTCAAGTTTTTTTTTACTAGGTCCTCTACAACTCTTGAACCTTGATTGATCTCTGTTCCTTTTACTAGGTCTTTTCTAGTGTAGACTTGTGTGTGTGTGTGTGTGTGTGTGTGTGTGTGTGTTATTGTGTGTGATTGTGTGTGTGTGTGTGTGTGTGTGATTGTGTGTTATTGTGTGTGTGTGTGTGTGTGTGATTGTGTGTGATTGTGTGTAATTGTGTGTGTGTGTGTGTGTGTGTGTGTGTGTGTGTGTGTGTGTGTGTGTGTGTGTGTGTGTGTGTGTGTGTGTGTGTGTGTGTGTGTGTGTGTGTGTGTGATTTAGCTTACCCGGATTGGTTCTTGGTCAAAGCCCTCAGCCGAGCGAGATCCAATTTTTTCAACACCACCCCGACTTCCTCTAATTTTTCATTGGGCAAGAGCTCTTTAATCATTCCCTTTTCTGAATCCTTCATTCCCTCGACCAATTTTCTTCCCAAAGACAAATTAAATTTGATTAACTATTACCCTAACACCATTAATAAAAAGGTGGTAAATGTCCACCAAAGGTTAAAAGAAGAGCAGAGCCAAGGGGTTTATTCGATTCCATGTAAAGGTTGTGACTTAGTTAACATCGGACAGACTGGAAGGGATTTGAATATTAGGATGATAGAACATAAACGTTCCATTAAATATGCACAAGAGAGCTTAGCTGTATTCCAACATGTTAAGCAATTTAAACATTGTTTAGATTGGGACAAAGCTGAGCTGATTTATAAATCCAGATGTGAGTTCAGGAGAAAAATGGTAGAATCTACTATCATTGAATATCAGCCCAACATGAATATTTCAAAGGGGCAATGGTCCCCGGATATAATGTCCGGACTCTTCATCACCAACCTATTGAAAGCTCATTTGCCTCCTGACCTCACATACGGAGTGAGCCGAGGGTAGAGACATCTTCCCATGTTCCCCTTTCTTTTGTTAAGGGTGCTACTTAAGCAGCACGCTCTCTCTTAATTGTATCTACTGAAGAGGATTGCAGTTTGCAATCGAAATATATAGATTCCCCGTTTCCAGTCTTTTCTACTCCAACAGTGGTTTCTACGTTATTGACAAATGTGTGATTACATTTTTCACCTGTAATATATATATATATATATATATATATATATATATATATATATTGTTATAGGGAGTTGTTCAGGACTCGACTCAGTCTTCAAGGCCACTGTGATCTGTCTTTAGTTGAGAGACTTAGATCCTGAGGGACCTACTATAAAATTCAACGTCTGGCCTTTGGTTGTCTGACGGTTGCCTTGGAACTCTTCTTGCTCATCGCATGACCTCTGCAGAAGGAGAGGTAGTCAAGTGTTCTAAGAATGCATGATGACTACCAATTAGCTGTGATGAAAAGGAAGATATAAGCTTTTAATCGCCTTTTCGAAATGTATGATTAGCAGTCTACTGCTAGCCTTGCTCAATCAAGGTTAATTAGAGAAGGTAGAGAAACATCCCCTCGGGCTGCGTCAATTTATCCTCCATTCTTGTCCGCTCCCTTCCCTGCTTGACAGACATTCCTCTTGTTCCTAACGTCCCTTTCACTCCATCTACATAATCGGTCTTTCCCTCAAGTTCATTTCATCCATCTCTGCCTCCCACACTCTTTTTGTTAGTCTTTTTCACTCATTCTTTCCATATGCTCAAATCGTTCCAGTATTCCTCACCTTGCCATTTCTCACTCTGTCCATCTTTGTAACCCCCAACATACTTCACACTTCATATCAAGCACTTGTAGGCTCCTTTCTGCCTCTCTTGAATTCCAAGTCTGTCCCATACAGTATCGTGAGTACAAGCATACCGTTGTATATTATTTCGTTAACATTCTTCTCTATAAACCTATATCTCATGACAGTTTTCATTTTCACCTCCCCTTGTCACCACTGTCACTTAAATTTGACTTGTAATATCACTCGTCTCAAGGCCCCTTGCCTTCTTTTTCCTGTAGTCTCACTATTTTCTAGGCCCCGTGCCTAGTTCTCTCGTCCTTTGGGTTAATAAAAGGGTGGTGAATTTTCTTTCTTCTTTCACTGTAATTTCACCTTCTGCTTACACTCGGGATCTCTTTCTCTCGTCTCTACATCGTCTCCTGATCCTCTCTCGATCCTCTCTCCACACCCTCTCTCACGAGATCCCGTATCCTACGCTAAGCTACCTTCGTCTGACGTCACTAATTTTTCTAAACCAATCTCCGGTGACTTCTCAAATAAATGTCACTCCTTATGGGCGTGACTTTGAATTCATGCACCAATAGTTTTTTTCCTCCTTCTCCACCTTGCACCAATCCGGAAAGCCATTACAATGCCACTAGCGATATTGTTTACCTCAGCATTAGTCAAACGAAGCTAACCTGCGCTTACAGAGTTTGATTACACATCGAATATAAAACAGTCACCACCGTCGGTGTGTTTACATAGACAAAACGTCGCCATCACATAGACATAACATCGCCCTCGAGCAGGCGTCGAGTCTGAATTATTCTAATGCCCTAGCTCATTTCCATTCGTACACTACCGGCCTCTTACAGGGCTCGGCAGCTACCCTTGGTCGTCCCGACCAATTTCTTATTTCCCTCTTACAGGGCTTGCTAATATATTTCTAGAATAAGCTAATCTACCCTTGCGTAATTGTTAATCTACCCTCCAAAATACATCATTCATGCAATAAATTGGGAATAATACATAAACATAATACCTATAAATGTGAATAACATGCATGTCAATATATATATAAGGTATTGAATTAAGCGGTTACATGGTTGATTTGCTTTGACAGAGCCAATCTCCGGAATACAACAAAGGCAATCAGTGCTGCCACTAACACTGAAAGTAAGGGTATGATAAGGATTGGTAGCATAGGTAATTCATTTGAGGGAGATCTTGACAATGGTCTTCTCTTAATTTTCAAGGGAGGAGAGTTTTCAGGCAATGTGAAGTTGAAGGTTGAAATGTAGGTGTCCTCGGTTAAATGCATTGTATTAAGGGTATTAGAAATGGTGGAAATAGTGTCTGCATGCAATTCGCAGTTATCTTGAATAGAGACAAGACCTTCAACCAAATCCAATTTAGGACTCAACCCGGGACAATTTATTGATACCTTTGTCTTGTTAGGAAAAAAACAGGTAATGAGATCCTTGTATGTTACAATGAGGGATCTGGTCTACCAAAATTCGTTGGTAATGACAATTGTTCATAACAGACATATTCCTAACCAGAGAGTTCATGCGAAGCCTCTCGAACACAAAAGAGATCATGCTTTCTCTTAGATTGTCTACAGAAAGGATGTAATTGATTAGAAAATTCACTATGAGCACTAACTTTCAAATTTGAATGGTTTATCATCTTTTCAAAGATAATAGCAATTAATTTACCAAACACACTAATCTAGAGTTTGAGTGTCTCTTCTTGTTCAATATTCATATTTTCATATATTATTTTTCAACACACTTCATTTTCAAAGACAGTCTTATTACTTTAAAATGGTCACAATACTCATGTGTGTACTCAGATGAGAGGTCCTTAAGTCCTTAAGGTTCCAAGTCTGACCACAGCAGATCCTAGGTTTTAGGTTTCCATGTATCTGCTTGACACCAAGTTCCAGTTGTTTAGGTCTCCCATCCCAAATACATACAAATGGTCAATACTATCTGTAAAATACATCAAGATTAATGTTCAACTCTTGAAAAATATCATTATAATATTCTCCATATTCTCCAGGGTTATTAATATTTATGCACAAAGTATTACTATAATCATCTTCATAGATCTGCAAGCTAATTTTCCTTATGTCATCTAAATGTCCTATCAATTCTTCTCTTGATTCTAAATGTTTAAGTTTAAACTTGTTTCCACCTGCAGAATCAATTACCCTATATGGACCAGTGTACCTTGGTGAAAGTTTATTATTGGGTGAGGTTATTTTGACCATTACTAATTCCCCAATTTTCAATTCTAGTTTATGAGCTATTTTGTGTTGTTGTTGCCTCATCTCTTGTGAATACACCTGCATATGTTTCTTAACTCTTTGGTGAATACTTTGAAGAGTATTTATCCTATTGGATATATAATCATCCATATTATATATGGGTTTTTGCTCTGCAGTCAACATTTCATATGGCAGAGTTTTGTCCTCCCCAAAAATTATAAAAAAAGGTGTATCCCCAGTTGCTACATTAATTTGATTGTTCAGGGTACACTTAACACAAGGAATCCAAGTATCCCAAGTTACACTATGAGGACTTATTAGGGTTCTAAGACATATAATTATCTTTTTGTTTAACCTTTCTACTACTCCATTACTTTGGGGATGGTTAACGAGTATATTGACTTTCTTGATGTGGAACACATTACATAGATTTTCCAAGATTTTGTTATTAAATTCAGTCCCATTATCTGAAACTAGGATGTTAGGTGTAGTAAAATTACAGATTATCTGATCATAGATTACGGAAGCAATAGTTTCAGCTTTCTTATTGATTATGGGTTGTAATATACAAAATCTTGAAAAATAATCAATAGCAACAAATAGGTATTTAAAGCCGTTCTCGGATAATGGTAATTCCAATGTATCCATGTGAACTCTTTCCCAAGGTTTCTGTGGAATGGGATAGGTGAGTATAGGAGCAGGTTTTGGTGTATTTCCCTTCACCTTTACACATTTTACACACTTTTCTATATAATCATATATAGTTTTCTTCATACCTAGCCAAAAGTACTTAAGTTGTGCCTGTCTATAAGTTTTATCCTTTCCAGGATGTGAACTACAATCACTATCATGAAGTAACTTCAATATCTCATTTACCAGAGTTTGTGGTATAACCAACTGATTTACTTGACCTCTAGAAATATCTTTCCCATTTACAAATGTTTTCCTATACAAAATTCCATTAATCAAATGAAATTCCTCTATCTTATACCCCTTTGGTAGCTTTGGAGGATCTCCTCTTGGGTTCATCAAATGCTTGATTATTGAATCACATGTCTCATCATCTCTCTGTTCTCTTATTAGCATTTCTTCATCTAAAGTTACTAATTCTTCTATACTACAAACAAAATTAATCAACCCAGTCCCAGTCATTGGTTGACTAATGTTTCTAGAAAGTGGATCTGCTACATTCCTTCTACCCGGAATATAATTAAATTGAACATCATAGCACTGAAGTATCGCAAACCATCTAGCAAGTCTGCCTCTAAGATTCTTATGCTTAAATAAGTTCTGAATAGCTGTGTGATCAGTCCAAACTCTGATGGGATACCCTAGTATCATATCCCTAAAACTTTCTAAAGAATAAATTACTGCTAAAGTTTCTCTTTCAGTTATAGAATAGTTTCTCTCCGCACTATTACAAAGTCTGGATGTGTAAGCTATGGGTTTCAAAGTTCCATTTCTCTCTTGCATTAGTATGCCTCCTAACCCTATGTCAGACGCATCAGTACAAAGAATAAATTCTTTTTCATAGTCGGGGAAAATTAAAATAGGTGAACTCGTGAGTTTATCTTTCAACTTGTCAAAAGCTTGCTGTTGCGCAGGTCCCCATATGAACTTTGAGTCCTTTCTTAACAATGAACTTAGTGGATTAGAATTGTCAGCATAACTTTGAATGAATTTTCTATAATATCCTGTTAATCAAAAAAAGCTCCTAACCTTGTCTACATTGGTCGGAACTGGAAAATTCTTGACAGCGTCAACCTTTGAATTTACTGTACTCAGCCCGTGTCTGTCTATCTTATGTCCTAAGTAAATGACACTGTCTTGCAAGAACTTACATTTTTCAAGTTTTACTTTTAACCCAGCTTCTCCTAGTCTTGAGAATATCAAATCTAATTTCTTAAAGTGCTCCACTGCAGTCTGAGAAACTATTAAAATGTCATCTAGAAATACACTGGCAGTGTTTCCTAACAATCCATCTAGAATAGTATTAATTAATCTCATGTAAGTTAATGGACTATTACATAACCCAAATGGCACTCTCTTGAACTCATAATGTCCTGTTGTAGTAGAAAATGCTGTGAACTCTCTTGAATCTTCATGCAATTCTATTTGCCAAAAAGCTGATTTGATATCTATAGTACTAAAATATCTATTCTCAGTTCCCAAACTTCTCAAAATGTCACCGATAATGGGTAATGGTAACCTGTCACGAATGGTGTGCTTATTCAGTTCCCTGTAATCAATAACTGGTCGCATAGTCCCATCAGACTTTGGTACTAAGATCAACGGAAAATTCCACTCACTCTTACTATGTTCAATAATATCCTGTGATAACATTTCAGTGATGAGTTTATCTACTACAGCTAATTTAGAGTGAGGAACTCTGTAGGCTGGTATGTAGATAGGTTGTGTTCCTGGTTTTAACTTAATGTGATGTTTTAAAACAGTTGTTTTGCCTAAGGCGTCCCCCGGCAAAGCAATTGCTTTTTTATGTTTCATAAGCAAAGCTTATAAAGCTTCATCCAACTCAGGGCAATTAGTTGATTGTAATAATTCTTTGTATTTATTTCTTAAGTCTATGCCTTCTTGTACTGAACAAATTGATGAAGTTGGTAATTCTATCTCCTCACTATTCTCATTTAAAATCTTAATAGGTTTAGTACACACCTGAATACATCCTATTTGTGTACCTTTCTTTAAAACTATCTCTTTATTCATAGTATTAATTACTAATACTTCTACTCTGTTCTTATTTGTCTTATAAATCCCTGAGTCCCACTTCAATCCTTTAAGTTTAACTGATTCTGGGACTGTAATTACTTCAGAGTCTACATTGATTCCTTTCAAACACACTTCAACCTTATTAATTGACATGGGATGTAACAATGTCGACCTTGTTAATCCGCAATCTGCAATTCTCAAGGCATCTGTGGTTGATAATTTAGTAATCTCTGGGATTTCCTGAACTTCTGAGTTGGGTTCACAAATTGTTTTACTTTCTGTAGGGTTGGACCGCTCGGCCTCGCTATCTAGGATAGAAATGTTATATAATGATTAATTGATTACTGTCACTGGTCTTAAGTATGGTTGATTTAATAATTGGATTAAATGTGACTTCACTAAAATTCCTAAGTCAGCAGGACAAATTACCATGTTTTCTTTTCTCATAGTTGCAAATCCTATCAATAAATCTCCTGGAAAAACAGACTCTTCTACCACTATCACTGGGATGTACAATTGTTCATTTGTATATAAGGCAACTTCTAGCTCAATCTTACCTAATGTTTTTAACTGATTTCCAGTTACACCTTGCAATGTGTAACGGATTGGTTCCAACATTTTCACTCCTGGGTTTAACTGGTTTAAAACTTTACTAGTAATTACATTAACTACAGACCCTGTATCAATAAAAATTTGAATAGGCTTATTGAACACTTTACCTGCAATGAGAGGTCCTACAGAAGTTTTACCAACAGTAATTATCAGTTTGTCAGTTTCTTTCATCTCCCTTGCATTCCCATATTTAACACAATACCGCCTATCGGTATATATATGGGGAGGTCTGAAATGGTTTATTCTGTATCTGGGGGTTTTCCTCTTAGCCCTGGGGGTACCCGAAAATTCCGGCATTCATGAGTTCTGTGTCCGATTATATTATGGTAAATACAGAATGGAGGGTTCCTACATTGATACTCATTGTGACCTTCGTATTTGCAATTTCTGCAAATAATCCCATAAAAACATTTTTGTGCCTTGTGTCCCCATGCATTACAATTAAAACATAGGATTCTGGTATCCCTATCCCTAGATGGACTTCTAGCATGCCGCCTATGTCCTACTTCTGTTTTCTTAAACTCTCTAGAGTTCCTATATTGGCTATGTTGATTTATAGGCATTACATATGGGTTTATTGTTCTGGTCTCACTGTATCCTTGAAGAAGATAATCTACTTCTCCTAAACAGATATTTGATTTTAAATCTTTGTACAGCCTTTCTGCTGTTAAGTCATCAGAATTCTTTGCCAATAAGCTAAATGTAATCAATTTGATTACCTGTGAGATTTTCATCTTCTCACTAGATCTTTCTATCCAGTCTGAATCTTTTAAGATAGAATTCATGTCTTTTGACCATCTATCTAATCTAGCTAAGTACTCTGTGTCAGTTTCACTTGTCCTAACTTCCTTAATCATTTTTACCAATGATCTAATAGGATCCTGATCACATTTGGACATGAAATGTTTAAGAAAGGCTTTCTTGTAGTTATCATATTGATTAATTGCTTCCATTTGCTGGAAGTTAATGACAAACCTCGCCCTTCCATGCTCTGGATCTATATTCTCCTTGAGAATCTCAATCTTACGATTCTCATTTGTAATGTTTTTACTAACTATAAGAGTGTCAATGAGGTTCAGGAACTTGTTTACACCATATGTGTTAGACTCTCCTGTGAATTTTGGAATATTTGTATTTGATGTGTGAATTTCGTGTCTCAACACGTTAGAATTCTGAGGGGTACTCATACTTATTACTAATACCTTGCTTTAGCCTGGCTGCTTGCGATGTCGCTTCGTGATGTCAATGTCTGGTTTGACGTCCTTCTACGGTCTTATCATTCGTCAACGACGTTGTTCCTCCTCCATCACACACTCTGCCTTGAAGACCGCCTTGTAGATGATGATCACCTTGAAGAATCTTGAAGAATGCTTGTTCCCAACGTAGCAGTTACTTGAAGTTGTAGATTTCTCTCGTAGTCGTCTTGGTTGTCTTGTTCCCGTAGACTTCTTGCGCCACTTCTCTTCGGAGGTGTTTAACACTCAGTTCATCCCACCGCTGCCACCACTTTCACCTCCCCGTGTCACCACTGTCACTTAAATTTGACTTGTAATATCACTCGTCTCAAGGCCCCTTGCCTTCTTTTTCCTGTAGTCTCACTATTTTCTAGGCCCCGTGCCTAGTTCTCTCGTCCTTTGGGTTAATAAAAGGGTGGTGAATTTTCTTTCTTCTTTCACTGTAATTTCACCTTCTGCTTACACTCGGGATCTCTTTCTCTCGTCTCTACATCGTCTCTCCCTAGATCGTCTCTTGATCCTCTCTTGATCCTCTCTCTACACCCTCTCTCCACACCCTCTCTCGATCCTCTCTCCCGAGATCCCGTATCCTACGCTAAGCTACCTTCGTCTGACGTCACTAATTTTTCTAAACCAATCTCCGGTGACTTCTCAAATAAATGTCACTCCTTATGGGCGTGACTTTGAATTCATGCACCAATAGTTTTTTCCTCCTTCTCCACCTTGCACCAATCCGGAAAGCCATTACAATGCCACTAGCGATATTGTTTACCTCAGCATTAGTCAAACGAAGCTAACCTGCGCTTACAGAGTTTGATTACACATCGAATATAAAACAGTCACCACCGTCGGTGTGTTTACATAGACAAAACGTCGCCATCACATAGACATAACATCGCCCTCGAGCAGGCGTCGAGTCTGAATTATTCTAATGCCCTAGCTCATTTCCATTCGTACACTACCGGCCTCTTACATTCATTCCCTTTCCTTGCTTCCCTTACTCTATAATTCACTTCCATGCTAACTCCACAATTCGATGTTATATGTGACCTTAGATATATACTTAAAGATCATTACATTCTCCGGCCTCTTTTCTCTAAGGCCCTCTCCTCTTGTACATTACATCGCCTTATATTTGCCCACATTTAAGTTTAGCTCTTTCCTCTCACATACCCTCCTAAATTCCACTATTATCTTTCTCAGACCCTCCTCTAAACCATCCACAAGTGCTGTGTCATCCGTAAAGTGGCTCACCCACCCCCAAGTAACTCCAACTCTTAATAACCATCTCCAAACCCCTGCATATCACCCTACCCACATACGTGTTGAACAACCATGATGACATCACCGTAATATGCCTAAGAACCGTTATAGTTTTGGAAGAGGAACACGGGGTCCCGGTGAGAGAAGAATTTGAAAACAATTAAGTTTAAGATAAGAAGAAGAAAAACCAAAATTCGAAAAGTCGAAAGGTAAGTGGAGTCTGAGTTGACGAAAAAGTCATTCGGAGATAGAAGCAGTAAATATGTCCACCATTAAGCAGCAACAACGCTTCGGTTATGGTCGATTTATTAAAGAGATAATATAGACCAGCCTAGAACCAAAATGTCCATTATGAATGATATACTGACGATTGTCCTGGAAGGCATAAAAACAGTGCAAGGGCACTTAATAAACAACGGCCCAGGGAGCAAGAATAGATAACTCTGAAACTGCTACACTCACACTTGTCCCTCTTTCCCTTGTAAAGTGGAACTATACAGGCACTCCTCCAGTCCTCCGGCACTCTGCCCTCTCTTAAACAAACATCAAATAACCTCACCAGCCAGTCCACCATTACTGTACCTCCTTTTTTCAATCATTCTGCATGAGATCCATCCAGACCAGGTGCCTTACCTGCTCTCATCATCTTAACAGCTGCTTCCACTTCATCCTTCCCTATTTCTCCTTCATTTTCCTCACTCATCACTGTCATTTTCTTAGCGCTTCCCACTGCAACTACCTTTCCCTCCCTATCCTCCTTCACATTTAACAACTCCCTAAAATACTCTGCCCACCTTCCTCTCACTGCCTTCTCTTCCATTATCATCTCTCCATCTGCACCTTTTACCTTTTCTTCTCTACTTGATTCGTCTCCTCTTCCTCTCTTAATTTCTTTCCAAAACATCTTTTCATTACTTTCAAAATTTTTATTCATACTCTTACCCCATTTCACATCTGCTCTCCTCTTTGCCTCCTTAATCTTATGCTTTACTTCTTTTCTCTTTACTTTGTACCTCTCATACGATTCCCTCGTCCTAATTTGTAACCAATCTATGAATGCCTGCTGCTTCTCTTCTACACCCTTCTTTGCTTCCTCATCCCACCACTCACTACCTTTCCTTCTATTTCCTCCCGTCCTCCTTGTTTCACACACCATCTTTGTACACCTTATGACTCCCTCCTTGAATCATCCCCATTCCTCCTCCACTCCTAGTTCTACTCTATCCTTCACTACCTCCCACTCCTCTCTCAGCTTCTTCTCATACTCCTTCTCCTTTTCTTTCTCATTTAAGTAGTTTACTCTAAGTACCTCCTCACCTTCTGCCCTTTTCCTCTTTCTCCACCTATTCTCCACTCTCAACTTACCTTCCACCAGAAAATGATCTTATATTTCCCCACTCTCTCCTCTTAGGACATGTACATCCTTAATTCTTCCTGCCATACTCCTGGTCACCACTATATAGTCCATTAATGCTCTATCTACCACCCTTCTATCCACCATCCTCTCCCATGTGTACTTATGCTTGAATTTCTTCCGAAACACTATATTTGCTATCATCAACTCTCTAGACACATCTCCACCATCAACTCTCTACTACAATTCTTTCCTGGAACTCCATACCTCCCAATCACTTCGTCTATTGGTTCATTTCCTACTCTAGCATTAAGGTCTCCCAATACAACTACATTGACATTTCTTCCTAATCCCTCTATGCACTCATTTAAATCTATCCAAAAAGCCTCCCTTTCTTCTACACTCTTCTCACTACCAGGCCCATACGCACTTACAAAGACACACATCTCCCTTCCCAGCTTCACCTTCATCTATATCAACCTTGAAGAAACCTCCTTCCACTCCACTACACGCTTACCTATCTCTTCACTTACTAGTATAGCCACCCCTTCTCTCCTTCGTCCTTTCTTCACTCCTGAGAACCTCCCAACTACACTCTCAAGCTCACACTCGCCCCTCCCTTTCAACTTAGTTTCACTCAGTGCCAACACATTCATCTTTCTTCTCACAAACATACTGCCTATCTCTTCCCTTTTACTCTCATGTGTATCACATCCACGCACATTAAAAGACCCAAACCTTAGGGTACTGGTTGGAAAACTCCTAGACCCTCCTAGTCCTATCCCCCGTCCCGTTTTTTGTCGCCTCTTACGACTCAAGTGGGGAGACTTGGTGGTAGTTCTCTTTTCCAGATGTTTTGGAAACAATGGCCGACTGTAAGTTGCAGAGTTGCATATTTCGCTTATCGCCTAAAGTTTGTAAACATTGGTTAAGGTAGCGATCAAAGGTGCTGATGTGACGAAATGTAAAGACAGAGCCCGTTCTGCTTGTGACAGAAGTGCTTGCGTAAACAGTATTGCTTGAGACAGTATAACAGTCTTTCTGATTGGAGATCTGTTTATTTACCGTCTCCCCAAAGTGATGTTGTAAATGGCATTTTATATTTACAGCATCACTGCATTTTATTATTTTGAAATGATAATAATAAAATGATAAATAATCTTTAAAATTAGACCTATATATAAATATATATCTTAATAAATCTCAGTTTTGTTATTGATGATTAAGTGTGATTAAATTGAAAGTCCTTTTCTATTCATCTAATGTTCCTTGTGAATGGACAGATAGGGTGAGTTATCCTGTCGGAAATTGAATCTGAGTATTTCTACGTTTTTATATAATGTAAAGGAAACAAACACTACATCTTTCTTTCTGTAAACTTTTTTATTATGTTTTCCAATTTCTCCTCGGGTTCTGCCGGGGGATACTGTTTAAATGTTGTACGACAGTAATTCATAATAGATTGCATTCTTTTATCCAAGCCTGTTCTTTCCTCCGAAAAAAATCTTTCCTTTGGTTGTGAGTCTTTTCTGACAGGTCTTCCTTATTTTGAAGCTTCGAAGAGTCCATGAGCAAGACCGCCTTCCCGAAGTCCACCCTGGATACCTTTCAGTCTGAAGAGTGACTCGTCATATTCCTCCTCGGTGAAGTCCTGCGTAGAGGTAGAAGGAAGGTGAATGATATTTTCTCAGGACAAGTACATAGGACAATTATCTACATTAATAAAACCCAGTGTATGTCTGTATGTGCGTCCGCTTTTTTAACTTTGTAACTCATGCACCTACCTTAAGATGCTGTACCATTTTGGAATTAGGATGATGCCCACAGCTCAAAAATAATATTTTTGCTATACTGAATTAACTGAATGAGAACTATGAATTAACAGAATATGACTTTTCAAAGGATTAAATTTGGACTGCTATATGAGCCTGTCATAGCTGACTATGTAATTTCATTTTCTTCCAAAATACAAAAACTAATTAATATATCGAAAACAAAGTGGTTATTTCTATGGTTGATTATAAGGAGTAACTAAAAGCTATGAAATATACAGACCGACATTGAAGTACATGATGCCCAAAGTGGAATTTCCACGAGTCTTGAGCATCTTTCTTTCCATGTTAATTGGTACTCTAAGATTAATTCGGAGACTCCTTTGGAGACTCCTTCGGCAAACTTTGAAAACTCCTTCGTTAGACTTTGAATGCTCCCTCAGGAAACTTTGAAGACTCCTTCGTTAGACTTTGAATACTCCCTCAGGAAACTTCGAAGACTCCTTCGGGAAAATTTGAAGAAACTTTGGAAGATTTCACAGACTCCCTCTGGATATCTTTACGACTCCTTCGAGAGACTTCGAAGACTACTTTGTAAGGCTTCAAAATTGAATAACTATGGAATTTCCACGGCTCCTGCCCTCGTGCAGCTTAATGCATAATAGTTTTACTTATAACTGTGCATTTCGTTACCGACCCGTCAACCTTACGTAAACAAACGTTTCAAACCGTCCCACGAATGGCTGGAGCCTTATGTTTGTAAAATCAGACACTTGCCACCACGTGGGTAGAAATAACCCAGAAACCGAGGCCTTGAGAGCCCTCAATACACACAGCTTATAACTGTGACACGTGCGTGTCACGGGGAGCACGCTCGGTTCCTGGCGGGTGCACTCAGCCATGACACGCAGGTGTCACAAAACACACATCCGGTACTCAAGGGGTTAAATGACATAGGAAAGTCACACAAAAAACACACACACACACAAAAGAATGAGGTAAGAGGTAATTGGGTGTATGTGAAAGAAATTAATAGAATTTTTAGATAGTGAAATAGAATTACACATAAAGTATAAGGAAGGTAGTGTGTATATCAACAAAAGAATATACAGTATAGCATAAAAGACAAAAAAGGAAAAGGGTATAATTAGACTGAAGACAAAGGAACATGTGAAAAGATGGAAGGGAATCTTTATCAATAGAACACTTGGTACGAAGTGAAGAGTGTAAGGATATTGAGGGAGGAAGAAAGATGATGTACATAACACAGTAAATCCTTTGTTATTTTTTCTATACCTTTCTTTGATCTAAATATAATCATGTCGCCTCTCTTTCTCTTCGCTCTTTCAGTGAAAGAAGTCCTGTTTTTCAATAATTCCTCATATGTTTTGTCATGTGCACAGGATCACCTTGATTGTTACCCTTTCCATTATCTCTATTTTTCTCATGTCCATTTTTAGGTGTGGAGACAACACCATCGTTTCGTATTCTAGAATAGGTTCAATCAGACTTTCAATTATTTTCTTCATCATTTCCCCTTCCATGTAGTGAAATGTCAATCTCATGCTGTATAATTCAGCAATTATAGGTTTCTCCTGTTATTCTTTATGAGTTTCAGACGAAAAATCATCTCTTACCAGGGTCGTCATTTTTGTCTGTCCTTAAGTCCTTTTTTCTTTCTTTGTCTTTGTCATTAAAGGAAATGAAAAATGAGATTGTTGTTCCATTAGAAATTATTTTCAAGAAATCCATCATATCCGGAGATGTCCCAAGAGAATGGAAGCTAGCTAACGTTACTCCCATATTCAAAAAAGGGGACAAAAAGAAACCAAATAACTATAGGCCTATAAGTTTGACTTCAATCGTAGGAAAAATAATGGAAACTATCATCAGAGATGCTATCGAACATCATTTAGAAAGTAATCGTTTGATAAATGATAGCCAGCATGGTTTCAGACGGAAACGTTCTTGCGTGACTAACTTACTCGAATTCTACAACACAGTTATCTCGAATTATGACAAAAGAAACAATATAGATTTAGTATATCTAGACTTTGCAAAAGCTTTTGATACTGTCCCACACGAAAGACTACTTACTAAATTAGCTTTGCATGGAATAAGTGGTAGCCTATTAGGTTGGACTAGTAATTGGTTGAAGGGTCGAAAACAGAGAGTTGTTTTAAATGGAAAAACTTCTGGATGGAAAAGTGTTGCAAGTGGAGTTCCTCAGGGTTCCGTTCTTGGGCCACTTCTATTCATAGTATATATAAATGATATAGACCATGGACTAAAATCTACTGTTTCCAAATTTGCTGATGATACAAAACTGTGCGGAGTGGCAAATGATCACTCAAACCAATTAGATATTCAAGAAGATTTAGAACAATTACAGCAATGGTCTGAAAAGTGGCTAATGAAATTTAACACAAATGCAAAGTAATGCACATAGGTAAAAATAACAGTAAGTACGATTACAAGTTATTTGGAAATTCGTTAACAAAAGTGGATAGTGAAAAAGATCTCGGCGTAATTATCAGTAACGACCTCAAATCATCCAAGCAGTGTATTTCAGCCTCTGAGAAAGCAAATAAGATTCTGGGATTGATTGCGCGATCTTTTGATTTCAAAAGTCCATCACTCATTAACAAGCTATATAAATCGTTAGTTCGTCCACATTTGGAATATGCTATTTCCGTATGGTCACCGAATCTCATTAAAGACATTGACAGACTGGAAAAAGTACAACGGCGAGCCACAAAACTGATTCCAAATATCAAAAATAAATCATACGAAAATCGACTAAAACATATGAATCTGTTTTCCCTAAAAAAGCGTAGACTCAGAGGTGACTTGATACAGGTCTTTAAGATTTTAAAGGGAATTGACAACATCAAAAGTGACCAAATTTTTACATTGAATGAGAATCAGACAAGAAACAATGGTCTCAAACTGTCCGGAAATAGATTCAATTTGGAAGTAGGTAGAAACAACTTTGCCAACCGTGTAGTTAATGAATGGAATAAACTTCCTGCACAGGTAGTGCAATGTAGTTCAGTTCGAAGCTTTAAGAATCATTTAGATAAATACCTAAGTAAGATGCTGTAATGATTATAATTTATCTTATATTATTTGTTTTTTTGTTTTGCTGTCATTTGTCTGTCTGATTTTCATATATTATTAGTTATATGTCAATTAATTATTATTTACTATTTACCTGTTTGTTTATTATTTAACTATACCTATGCATTTATTTATGTATTTTGTTTGTTATTTACATTATTATAGTTTTTATTTATCATCTTATTATTAATATGATTTTTTTTCGCATCCGACCTAGATATAGATCAAAAGGTCTCCTGTCGGTATGCTCCGCCTTTGTAATCCTTTGTAATTAATTTCCCGTTTTTTATTCTTTTGTCATTTTATTTCCGTTCTAAGATTTTCAATGTCTCTAGGTCCCTCTGTAAAATTTTGCAATCCTCCACGTTCTTCACTTCTTTCTTGATCTTGACAGCTGTGCGAATAAGTTTGCATAGCTGTCTTATCCATTTAATAAGTCATTTATATACAACAGGAACATTAAAGGTACCAGAACCGAGTCCTATGGTGCTCTACTAGTTACTTCTCTCCAGTCCATTTTTTTGTCTCTCATTACTGTTTTCATAAGTCTATCCCTTAAAAAGACTTGCATCCATTTTAATGTGTTCCATTTACCTTTTATCTATTTATTTATCTATTTTCTAAATTCCCCAGTTTCATCATAAATTCAAGAAGCACATGGTCATTCTTAGCTAGAGGGTAATGGTGATTCAATAATTCAGTCACCTTTAGTTCCTTTTTTTAAAATCATATCAAACTTTCCAGGATCATCCTCGTTTCTATATTATGTTGGCTACTTTGCCCAATGAGCCATTATATTACCCATCCCTATGTTCAGTAATATGCTGCTCCATGAGTCTTCACTTCTCTTTGTCTTCCATTCTTCCCATATTACTCCTCTATAATTAAAGTCACCCCTGAGAATTATATTCTCGCCCTGTGCTCTGTTTCATTCCGTGCTCTCGTTTTGGAGGGATGCCACCGAAATATCTTTTTTCAGCCTTTTTTGCTTATAATTCTCATAATCATTACCTCTGCCATTCCAATCTCACATTTCTACTTCTTCCAGATTGATGCTTCTTTCCATTTATCATCCCACCTTCTCCAACCAACTTTTCCTCATCTTTCCTTGTTCAATATGTTCTGTTTCCCTCGCCTTCCTGAACACTAATATTCTCATTAAGCTTGGTTTCAGCAAAGTACATTATGTCTGGTCCTTTCTACTTTAAGTAGTAATTAATTTCTAATTTTGCTTATATCAATCCGTCTATATTTCTATAAGTTATAGTGAATATATTTACTTCTTTCTCTTCCTTTTTTTTTGTAATCGATCTCTTCGACTACTTTTGTGATCAGTAACCGATTAGTAATCGATTATTTTCACCTGGAAATAGATTATCCGTTGGTATATTTGTAAAGTCTAAGGCATATAGTTACACTTTTAGTATAGTCTCGTTCTCTTTCAGCTAAGGGTCCTGGGAAAATTAAACAAAAAGTTTAATAGCTGAAATCTTAACCCGTGATTTTAGTACTTACTAAGTTCACTTTGATTTCATATAAACTCAATTTTAAATGAGGGCTTACAATAAAGTAAATATTCATTTGTTTTTTCATCATATAGATCAATATATATCGTACCATTAACTCAAAACAAATCCAATGAGGGCGCAACTCCGTATTTGTTTTTTTTCGTTTAATGAATATATTTTTCCATCATAATTCTCCGCACAAAACGGGGGTGGGGGGTGGGGGGCATATTCGCATCGTCCCCCACCCAACTCATACCTGACTATACCTGTCTTTTCCATTATCCGTGTCTACCTATCTCTGTCTATATTTGTCAGTTGGCCTGATGTCTGCCCGTCTTTCTCGGCCTCTTTCTCTCCCCCTCTCTCTCTCCCCTCTCTCTCTCCCTCTCTCTTTCCCCCTCTATCTCTCGCCCCTCTCTCTCTCACTCTCTTTCTCCCCTCTCTCTCGCTCTCCACCTCTCTCTCGCCTATCTCTCTCTCCTCCCTCTCTCTCCCCCTCTCTCTCCTCCCTCTCTCTCTCTCTATCTTCCCCTCTCTCTCTCCCTCTCTCTCCCCCCTCTCTCTCTCTCCCTCTCTCTCTCCCCCTCTCTTTCTTCCCCTCTCTCTCCCCCCCTCTCCCTCTCTCCTCTCCCCCTCTCTTTCCTCCCTCTCTCTATCTTCCTCTCTCTCTCTCCCTCTCTCTTTCCCCCTCTCTCTCCCCCTCTCTCTCCCCCTCTATCCCCCCTCTCTCTCTCTTCCCCTGTCTCTCTCACTCTCTCTCTTTCCCCCTCTCTCTCTCCCGCCTCTAACTCTTCCCCCCTCTCTCTCTCTCCCTCTCTCTCTCCCCCTCTCCCTCTCCACCCTCTCTGTCTCTCCCTCTCTCTTCCTCCCCCTCTCCCTTTATGTGTGTGTGTGTTTGTGTGTGTATGTTTATTTGTCTGTGTGCGTTTATGTGTGTGTGTGTGTGTGTGTGTGTGTGTGTGTGTGTGTGTGTGTGTGTGTGTGTGTGTGTGTGTGTGTGTGTGTGTGTGTGTGTGTGTGTGTGTGTGTGTGTGTGTGTGTGTGTGTGTGTGCGTGTGCGTGCGCGCGCGGGTATGTGGATGGTCACATGTGTATCACAAAACTCTGCATACTTGCGCCTCCTAATACCTCCAGACGCTTGCAAATCTCCACGACGGCGTGGCAACTTCATGTCATTTAAACTTTGTTAATTTCCATGGAGAGTGGGAAGTCTCTCTTTTTTTGCAGGCCTTTAAAGTGTTACTTAAACTATTTCATTCGAGTGGTTCCGTCCAACCCCAAAGGAACTGTCATGGCTCTGATCCTCCGAGCAACGAGGGCGCTAGTTTACACGGACACCACCTGACACTTTCTGTTTGATTCGTCAAATGGAAAAGTTTTAACCAGAGGATCCTTACCTGGATATAGCACTCTCTCATGCTCATTAAGTGTTTGATATCATCAGTTATAAATCGGAGGAATTCGTCGGATACGTTCTGGGCCTTCACGTCCTTGAAACCAACTTTTCTAAGGCATTCCTCGTAATGTGCCAGCGTATCCAATCTCCATCCTATAAAGAAACATGATTTAGACAAGTTCCTCCGGGATGCTCATATCAGTGAATCGTGTTTGGTGATAAATCCTAGTGTAAACGATAGTTCTATGACAGAATCCTCTATTGCCGATAATGGAGAGGAAAGGCAGAGAAATGAAAATCTGGGAGGAGGAGGAGTTTTAGAGAGTGAAGTAAAAAACGCGAGTTACAATTGCTGACCTCATGCAATCACAATCCAGGGCAGTGGACAAGGTGCAGGGATGACCCGTCATTTCAGGAGGTGCTAAGATAAGAGGGAAGGTGGAGGGGTGTGGAGTGTATTCAGGGATGGAATGGGTGGGAATGATTTTATGCCTTTTTCTTTTTGGCTACCCCCCTTGTAAGGGGGAAAAAGCCTTGGTATATGTATGTATGTACAATTGCTGACGAGGGATTTGTTGTAAGTGGATTTCTATCTACTGCCGACACGGTTTAGGCTAAAGAAAATAATCACCCAATTGTATTAATCAGGAAAAAATTATGTATTTGTAAGGAGTGCAGTGCGCAGATTCGTGTTATGAATTACATTGATCATAAAGGGAAGGAATTGTTTCGCCAAAGTTGAATAGACGTTAGGAGTAGATGAAAATGCATAGGCGTTGGTGTTAACAATATCTAAATGCACAAAAGGAGTCGATTTAATGTTTCATTATTATCATCAATGGAAACATTGAAATTTTTAATTTGTAATAGATTTAGAATGTGAATACATTAGAAGTGGTCATCACTCATAAGAAGATAATCATGCATTTCTTACTGCGCTGCTCAACGAGATCCTCAAACTCTTGGGTTGAATCCTCTATGTTTCCTCGACAGTAGTCGACCACGAGCAGCTTTCCTCCAGGTCGCAGCCAGCCCTGCGAAAGACTGGAATGTACAGAAAGGGAAGAGACTCATAACGAGACTCTAGCATGATGTCTTCATTGGTCAAGTGATTTTAATTGAATTAAATTCAATCAAATTAAATCAAATTAAATCAAATTAAGTCAAATTAAATCAAATTAAATCAAATTAAATCAAATTAAATCAAATCAAATCAAATCAAATCAAATCAAATCAAATCAAATCAAATCAAATCAAATCAAATCAAATTAAATCAAATTAAACAAAATTAAACAAAATTAAACAAAACTAAATCAAATTAAACCACCAAATTAAACTCAATTAAACTCAATTAAACTCAATTCAATTCTATTCTATTCTATTTACTTATTTATTCATATATTTATTTATCTATCTTATCTTTATCTATTTATTTACTTATCAATTTATTTACATTTTTAGGGGGGCATAGATTACGGAGACAGGGGCAATAGGTAGCTGGGGACAGTTATCAGCAGATGCAATCACAAGAACTGATAAAGGTTGATAAAGGTGTCATGAGAATCTAGGGTTACCAGAGGCATATTAAGGTGTTAGTTTCACACCATACATAATCTGATATCATCCGATTATATATCTTCTACTATAATAAAGTAGTAGCCTCTGTCTGTCTGTTTGTTTGTTTACTTGTTCACGAACCCCTCCTAGGGTTTTGGAGATAGACCCCCATTACCATACATATTCTGATACCCTGTCACTCCAGGTACTTAGATAACTATATTTCATAAAAAAGAAAAAAAAAATGGCTAGGGGTAAGGGTTAAAGTTAGGTGGGGTATGTGTGGTAACACAACACTTCTGTAGTTTCCCCTTAATGGGTATAGCATTTTTGTGACAAAAATTATTATGATTAAAGAAACCGTTGTATGTGTCCATGAATATTATTAATTTTGTAAAATCAATGTTGCCACAAACTATGATAGCCTTTGTAAGGAGAAAGCATGTAATTGTAAAATGATTGTATAATTTTACCAAATGTTGAAATATTGGTTATTTTTATTTTATCTAATCGCCGGCGGGGAGTACAAAGATATTCAAAGTTTGTTTCAAATCTGCTCTTACGGCCGAGTACCGTTCACCAAGTAGTGTTAATAATCCACTACAATGGTTAGGTTAAAGATTATTCACGAACTCCTCCTAGGTTTTTGCAGATAGACCCCTAAAACCATATATATTCTGAAACCTTATAACCCAAGATACTTGGATAACTATCTTTCATTTGTCTGTCTGTTTGATTGCTCACGAACTCCTCCTAGGGTTTTGGAGATAGACCCCCATCTATTATAATAAAGTGGTAGCCTCTGTCTGTTCACGAACTCGTCTTAGGGTTTTGGAGATAGACACCCATGACCATATATATTCTGATGCCCTGTCACTCCAGGTACTTGGGTAACAATATTCAATTTAAAAAATATTTTGGTTAGGGTTAAGGGTTAAACTTAGGTGGAGTATGGTGTGGTAATACGGCACTACTGCAGTATCCCCTTAACGTACATAGCATTTTTGTGACATAAAAATTACTATGATTAAAGAAACCATTCTGTGTGTCCACAAATATTATTTATATTTGTGACATTAATGTTGCCACAAACTATGATAGCCTTTGTAAGGAGAAAGCATGTAATTGAAAAATTATTTTACCAAATGTTGAAATATTAATTATTCTTATTTGATTTAATTGCGGGCGGGCGAGTACAAATATACTTAAAGTTTGTTTTAATTGTTCTCCTACGGCCGAGTACCGTTCATCATGTAGTGTTAACAATCCACTGCAATGATTAAAGATTATTCACGAACTACTCCTAGGTTTTTGCAGATAGACCCCTATAACTATATATATTCTGAAACCTTATAACCCAAAGTACTTGGACAACTATCTTTCATTGATCTGTCTGTTTGTTTGTTCACAAACTCCTCCTAGGGTTTGGAGATAGACCCCCATAACCATATATATTCTGATACCTTATCACTCCAGGTACTTGGATAACTATATTTCATTTAATTTATAAAATATTTTGGTTAGGGTTAAGGGTTAAAGTTAGGTGGAGTATGGTTAGGTTAGGGATTATTCACGTGTGTGTGTGTGTGTGTGTGTGTGTGTGTGTGTGTGTGTGTGTGTGTGTGTGTGTGTGTGTGTGTGTGTGCGCGCGCGCGTTGATTAACACCAAGAAATAGTCGTACCAGCAGCTTCTTGAAGAAGGATTCCTTGTCACTGACGTAGAGAATAGTGTCTCGGCTATAGATGACATCATAACTTTCCTCTTCTAACTTCATCTTCATCATATCTGCAACCTCGAAGTGGATCTACAACAAAACAGAAGTTTCAGGTGGGGAGTGTAAAACAAAATCTTTATTTTACCTACGTATACTTGTTCTATGTGTTCATTTTTGGGTGGCTGTACTTCCTCGATTGTACCATAAGACTAAATTCAATACATTTCTACCTCGTTAAATGTATCTATATGTGCTTGTTGTGTTTGTGATTAAATCTATCACAAATGACCTAATAATCAGAAAGACAGAACAAGTACCTCCAGTCTTGTCATTGTTAAAGTACATGCATGGAAAAGGTACTTCATGGAAATGAATGTCTTTTTTCTTTTACCCTCTCATCCCAGTTCCTAAATCATCAAACCCATGGACTTTCTCACATCTGCGTAACCGACTCTGAAATAGCGTTAGTACGTATACGATTGAGGCACTCACTTCACACAAGGCAATCTCATGAAGGGAGTGACCCTCCCACCTGTCCATATGGTGACTTCCTTACGATAAATTTATGAACTGTTTAAATGTCCAATTCACACAACTCTTCGTAATGTACTCCTACTCTCTCATTGGCCTTTCGAATAACAATCACACTACACCAGATTTTGGGCAACAAACCTTATTATCCTTCCACATCATCCTATCAATAGGTTCATTGCAATTTTGTTGATTGCGCTAGCCAGTTCCCAATAATCTAACCAATAGATACATCCTGTTTGTATCCTTTTGAAATGCATTTAATTCTGAGATTTGTGTGAGGCGAGTTTCTTTTAATTCGTTATAAGCTTTGACATGAAATTTATAGACGCTAACTTACTATGGAAGCTGAATTGAGTTCCCGATTGTTGCGAATTATCTTATATCACCACTTTTACATACAGACAGGTGATTTGTTGGGTGGAAAGTTTGTGTTAATATGATAGCTATCTTTTATATGGCATATTGAAACACCCAACTAGCTACACCTAGGAACTTCCCTTCCTCCCCTCACACCTCTCTTCTTCCTTTCCCGTACATTCATCCCCTTGTTCCCCATTCCACTCACCAAATCCTGAACTTTTTTCTCCTTCAGAGCCAGGTTATCCATCGCAATCTGATGCATGTTGGAAGAGATGTCGACACCGTGGGCGTGAACCCCGTAGCGCTGCGCCATAAGAAATGCTTCACCACCTCCTCCGCTACCCAAAATCAGCGCGCGCTGTCCTTGCACCAATCCCAGCGTCGTCAAGAGATTCTGCGAATGATGTAAGTCATCTATAATTCACTTTACTGTAGAGGCAGATGTAAATTCAAAGTGAATTCCTCGGAACATCAAGCTCACTACTGTAAATATATCAAAAGAAAAAATTAAGAGGTGTATAGACAAACTCAAAATTAATAAAACAACAGGGCCTGACGGTTCGCATCCAAGAATCTTAAAGGAAATAATAAATGAGATTGTTCTTCCATTAGCAATTATTTTCAAGAAATCCATCATATCCGGATATGTCCCAAGAGAATGGAAGCTACCTAACGTTACTCCCATATCAAAAAAAGGTGACAAAAAGAAATCACATAACTACAGGCCTATAAGCTTGACTTTAGTTGTTCGAAAAATGATGGAAACTATCATCAGAGATGCTATAGAACATCATTTAGAAATTAACTGTTTGATCAATGATAGCCAGCATGGATTCAGACGGAAACGTTCTTGCGTGACTTACTCGAATTCTACAACACAGCCATCTCGAATTATGTCAAAAGAAACAAAATAGATCTAATATATCTAGACTTTGCAAAAGCTTTTGACACCGTCCCCCACGAAAGACTACTTACTAAATTAGCTTCGCACGGAATAGTGGTAGTCTATTAAGTTGGACTAGAAATCGGTTGAATGATCGAAAACAGAGAGTTGTTCTAAATGGCAAAACTTCTAGATTAGAAGCCCTGGCAGTGGTGTGGGCTTTAAAGCATTTTCGTGATATCATTTTTGGATATCCTATTACAGTCTACACGGATCACACTGCTGTCACTCAGCTTCTCAAGGGCAAAAATCTTTCAGGCCGCCTAGCCAGATGGTTCCTCACGATTGAGGAATTCAATCCAAACCTTAAACATATCCCAGGGCGTGCAAACAACGTTGCTGATGCACTTTCACATAATAACCCTGTTGCTGCTGTTACATTAATTGACAACTTCTCCCTGAAGGATCTGGCCAAAGCCCAGCGTGAAGACCCTGTTTGGTCTGCTGTCATTTATGCTTTGGAGTCTGATGATGATACCACCCTACCAGCTTTACCGGTACCTCTGTCCCAATTTTCCTTGCAGGACAAGGTTCTCATTCGTAATGTGGAAGTGTTTGAGCAGGATGTGGCACAGCTAGTGATCCCTGAGTCTCTAGTTCCCGTTGTTTTGTCCCTTGCTCATGATTCCCCTCAGGCTGGTCACCCAGGTCGTGACAAAACTCTGGCTATGGCGCGTAAGTAGTATTATTGGCCTAAAATGCGACTAGACATGTCCTTGTGTGTGTGGACCACTTTAGTCGTTTTGTAATATTAGCTCCCTTACGTAACAAGTCTGCACCAGTTGTAGCCCATGCTTTAGTTTCTCATGTTTTGTGTCCATACACTACTCCTTCGGTGCTCCTGAGTGACAATGGTATTGAATTTAGGAACGAGGTTTTGGCAAGTATTTGTGGACGTTACGGCATTCGTGACTGCTTACCATCCGGCGTCCAATGGCCTTGTAGAGAGGACGAATAGGAAAATTCTAGATATACTCAGACACGTTGCTAGTAACTTTCATGAATCTTGGGAAGATTGGCTTCCCCATGTCAGGGATTGTATTAATAGCACCATTAATGTTTCTACGGGCAAAACGCCTCATTATGTCATCTATGGAGTTGAAAAACGGCTCCCTTATCATGTGATTGACAGCCCTGCTCGTCCCCTCTGCAATTTTGATGACTATAATCAACTCTAGAGTCATACGTTGCATGCCATTTACGACTCTGTGAAAGAAAAACTTGATGTTTCCAAGGCCGAAATGTTGAAACACCAACATATTCGTGCAAAGCCTGTTACCATCGTTATTGGTGATCCTGTTTATAAGAGCATGCCTGACCGCCAATCTAAGTTAAATTGTAAATTTACTGGCCCCTTTTTGGTTATTGAGAAGTTGCATCCCAACAAATTCAGGGTCTTTGATCCTTCACAGGGACTGAGCGAAGTGATGCATGTGGACAGACTTAAGGTCACTCAGGTGCCCATACCGGCATTTACCCGGCCTCCTCCAAGGCCCACTGTACAAAATATGCCTTCTGTACTTACCCCTCACAATCATAATCTCCGTTCAAGGGATTCTGTGTCTTCATAACTGAAAATGTACAGTGTTTATATTGTTATTTATGTTTGTCTTGACCTGTACTTTGTGTTTTTTCTTCTTCTCTCTGTTAAGTGTATTGATTTGTGTGTGTACCTCTTGTTTAGCTATTAAGTGTCATGTCCCGGACATCCGGCAATTGCTGTCTTTTGTATTTTGGTTAACTGGCGCCAGTTCTTATTTCATTTTGTTGTGTGTGTTTCTTATGTACCTTCATTATGTTGTATGTGATTCTTATGTATATATTCTTGTATTCTTGTTTATGTATTAGGGTGTGCTAATGTTATTCTTTTCCACACTTTTGTATTCACCTTTGTATGTGTGTGGACTGTGTTATGTTTGCTTCTGTCTTGCCTGGTCATTTCTTTTTGTTTGCTCGGTGGGGTCAACGAGTGGTGGTGGCCGAGCTATGTAATGGTGGCATGGAATATTCTTTGTGTGTTGTACATACGTATTTGTAATATTGTTTATCTATTATTATTGTGAGATGTGACATTGTTATGTGCATTGTATATTATACATTATATTACATACATTATTGTGAGAACCAAGTGGTCGTTTGGGCGCGTATGTTTCCCGCCAAATCTGAGCGTGGTCGCGTCGCTTAGCGTCAGTCTTGATTATGCTTGCGAAGCGACCGCACGCTCGTTTGTGTAGTGCTTATAACTAATACAATATTATCCATTATTACATTATGTGACTGTTTCATTGGCCACCCCGATACACTTCGACTCCAGTACGGCAGCGTGTAAATATCTTGGTTCAAGGTGGACTGCCTCTATTTTGTCCAATCGTATTGGATCCCTGGTTGGTCACTGCTCTCAAACACTTGCCACTGATTTCATCAGGTTGTATCAGTAGTTCTGCCCTTTGTCAGTCTATCAGGTGGTTGCTACTATTCCTGTATGTAACACAAGCGTTGATAGGGATATAATGTCTGATATAACCCGGAGAAAATATGTGGAAACAGCCCTCATCCAGGGATTCAACATGATCGAACAAATAGAGTCATTTTTAACGTTTCACCCCACCTGATTCCTTTGCTCCCAATTGTAAACAAGTTCTTGGAACGCTATCCCTTATTGCACTCCTCACTCACTTTATTTCTTCACTAATTTGTCCATATACAGTGGACAAAATTCCTCCTCACCTTATTTCTCTCACTTACATATTTGCCCATAAAAGGCGAACAAATGTCCTACATACGGACAATTGCTCCACATCCAACTTCACCGTTCCTAGGGTCCAATGACCTTAGACGTTCCCCCCCCCCCCGGGTCTTCATTAGAGATGTGTACCACGATTATTTACTTGATAAAGCTCAAACACGCGAGACGCAGTACTAATAAAGGCTTCGTCCTTATATGGTGTTTCTTTTCATAGACTCGTCAGTAACTACCAATTTCATATATTTTAAATACATGTAGCACACTGGCACAAAATATACTTAATATTGTTCTCACACTACCCTGGTCCGAAGTTCTCCACCATTTGACATCCAAGTAGATCCATAGATACGCTCGAACTTCCGGATGCAACGCAGGTTGAAATTCTTTTGGTCCATGAACTCCTGAGTTATTTCCGTAGTACTCATGGCGATCTGTAGTCCAAGAAGAATTTGATGAAAAAGGCGTAATATGTATAAGAGACTTTTACATTTACTGTTTTATTTCACCGTCTAGTTATAATGATCATGAGTTACAATAATTAGTGATAAAACATGCTGACAGGAGACTTTTTGGTCTATAAAAAGGATGGGAGGTTTTTATGAGCTTAAAAATTGAACTGTTTTACATTGAACTGCCTCGGCTGGAAGTTTATTCTATTCGTTCACAACGCTGTTTGTTAAAATTATCCCACAAGCTACATCTTGACAGCTTGAGGATATTTCTCGTCCCGTTAGTATCTAGTCTGAAAATACACACAGAATACTTATACAAAAATACTTATACAAAAAGTCCCTTTCCCTCTTCAAAGCTTGATAGTTTAGTTTAAGCATAATCCAACCCTACACTTACCCCACCACAATCCAAAAACTTATCCAAAAATCCATACGCTGTCCCTCCTTTCTTAGCACCTTGTGGATGAAGATTTATCCCTGATCCCTGCCCACTGTTTGGGTCAAAGGCAATGCATAAGTACACAACACCTCCACAGCAGGGTCCGACTGTCTAAGCTGTTTACCCCCATCGCTGCATTACGTGGCGACCCTCCTCCCATCTAATAAAAAAAATGTGAAGAGTGGTAAAAAAAGAAATTCCTTTGGGCCTCGTCATTTCCGCATCCATTCACGAACATTCTCCACTCACATCTGTCTCTTAGATCTCCCTTCTGTGCTCGACTGGCATTCTCCTTGTATCCAGTGCCCCTTTCACCCAATTCATCCTCCTCATTCTTGGTCTTTCCTTAAGTTATCTTTATCTACCTCCGCCTTCCATACTCTTTATGTTAATCTTTCTTCACTCGTTTTTTCCATATGCCCAAATAGTCTAATCACTATTTGGTCAACCATATCTACCAACTCCTTTTCCATCCCTGCTCTTCATCTCACTTCCTCATTTCTAATACTACCCATCCTTGTAATATTTGTATATTCCTTAATTATTCAATCTCAAACACCTTTACGTTCTTTTATATTCTTCCTTTTGCACTCGTCCCCAGATACCTATTTCCTATAGCAATTTTCATTCCCTACATAAATTTACCTGATTCCCTTCTTTATGATTTAGTCACAAACCCACTCCATTTCCTAACGCGTATGATGTAAAATACTGTAAGCTCTCCACTTTCTCCAACCTCTCGACCTTTAAACTCTCTCTGTTCCTCTTCCAAATCTCCTAAATAATATCCTCCCATACGCTTTATTAACTACACTTATTGACCCTTTTAAAACTTCTACATTCACACTTGTTACGCTTTTTTTTTGTATACAGGAACCATACATGAAATCCAGTCCATTGCCACATTTATCCCTCCTAGACGCAGACTAAGTTATATCACAAGCCAATTCACTATAACTATAGCTGTTTTTTTCTGGGGGGGAGGCAAGACACTCTATGTGATAAACACTTGACTCAGGTGCCTTACCAGATTTTATTTCCGACTCTTGACATTAGAGGCAGATGGTAGCACTGAACCTTGAAGGAAGTCCCTATCCACAAAGAGTGCGATAGGGCCAAGTTGAACCTCACGACCCTCACCATGGTGGACTGGATTTAAGTATGTTTGACCAAAACGACCAAAGCTAGACATCACAAAAGACCAGCAACCTTTTTGATATTGCAAAGCACAGTCCCGACGTCATCTGTTTGACGTCGATGAGCAATCCAGCACCAGACATTATTCCCAAGGTCTAAGGTAACACACGGTGTCGGGGTCTTGCTCCCTAGTCGGGCGTCTGTATCATGGCCAGGAAGACCGTCTAAGCCATGATTCTTGATCACTTTCACTATGGGCAGATGCTCGCTATCAAGATCCTCTTCTGTACCACTTCATTGCTGTCCGCGGAACTCTTTTCTTCCTTTTATAGACAATACCAGCGTGATGTCCTACAAACTGTCCACTTACTTCATGGGCGATTTCAATTGCGACAACCAGGATTGGAATCCCGGTGCTCGCAGTTGCCCAGTGGGTCACCAGCTACACTATTACTGTATTTCATAGGCTAAAGTTCCGGGGCTCGCACTTCTCTACGTTCCTTGCCCGTAGAACAAGTGAAAGCTGGACTTAGTCTTCTCCAATAGCCGAACTTTCTTTGTCTACTCCGCTATCACACCCGGGGACCCCACCCTCTCCGACCGCATACCTTTCATCCTCCGCATCTCCACCTCCACTGTCCTTGTCCTCCACCGTGCCAGGTGGCATGTGCTTCAAACAATTACTCCCATCACAGCCCTCAGAACGTCACTCTCCGATTCACCACGGACGCGAATTGGAACGACTTCAGAACCTCTAAATCACTACACCAAATGTCCAAGATTCGTCCAGTAAACCAATGCAAACACACAGTGCACACCGAACACCTAGAAAGACTTCACGCCAAACACAAACACCTGATATGCCACGTAACACCAAGGCCATATTCTACTGATTTCTTGTCATCTACGCCGTTCCGTCCACCACTGTATACAGTGACCAGCGGACGTTAATGTATCCTTTTACCAGCTTAGTCTGATCAAGACCAGACGTGCAGCAAGATCCTGTGTCCTGTCTGACTGAGTACAGCGGACATGAGTCGGTCTGGAACCAGGGATAAGCGTGAGGAAAGGTAGCAGGTTCTTAGTACACGTTCATTCATTCATTTTGTGTGATCTAGTCATACTTGTCTTTCTCTCGTCTGCAAAACTGCTCCGTTACTTCAGGAGGTCCTTCGCCGGCAAGGACAGGCTATGATTCATACATTATACCGTAATACAATCCATTGTACACACACACACACACACACACACACACACACACACACACACACACACACACACACACACACACACACACACACACACACACACACACACACACACACACACACACACACACACACACACACACACACACACACACACACACACACACACACACACACACAAAAGCATATCGCAAACAAGAAAGTCGACTACACGTACAAATTGAAATTCATCTAATTTCTAACTTTCTCTCCTACTGCATCTTCTCATTTCAGTTTACCTACCACAAGAAATCTTTCCATCTTTCTGATTGTCCCCTACGACTTAACCTCTGACTCCTTTCCTAATTTTGTTAAGATCTTAATTAATGAATACCTTCCCCCCCAAAAAAAAAAAAAAAAAAAATCCCTCGGAAAAACGGAAGTAAGCCTCGAATTCCAAGTTTCCTACCCATGCCTCCTGAGCCATGAGAGAAACTAATGAATACCCCTAAAAAGAGTTCTGAGAAAATAACCCCCTTTTATACATAACTATTTTTTTTCAGTTTTCCAGTCTCTTCCCCTCCCAAAAACACCGATTCCGCTAGAGTGGGTGGTCTTTTCAAAGTAATCCAGTGTCCATTTCTTTCGATGCCCTTCATATGTGACTTGTTCTGAGTCTTGTCATTCTAATTTGCCATTACATTCATTTTCCTGACATCTCCCACTGCCGCATACCCTCTATCCTTCTCTACATTCAATAACTCCATGAAATTCGTTATCCATCTTCCTCTTATTAGGTTTACTTTCCTTAACATCTGCCCATCAGTACTATTTACGATTTTCTCCCAACCTGACTCAGTCCTTCAATATTTTCATTTTCCTCTGAAATATATATTCATTCTTTATCATTTTATCTATAAAAATTACATCTGCTCTCCTCTTTGTCTCCCATATTTTGTGTTTTGTTTTCACCTCTTTATTTTGTACCTCTAATGTCCTAGTTCTTTTTTTCAACCACCCTTCATGTGCTTGCTTTATCATTTTTCTACCACCACCATCACCTTTTTTTCCCATCATTCACTTCCTTTCCTTCTGTTCCCTCACATTTTCTTAATCCCACATACCGTCTTTGCGCACTTTAACACATTTTCTTGGAATTATAAACATTCTTCCTTTCTTTCTGTTCCTCTTTTATTTTTTCTTTCACATCTAAATAGAAGGAGAACTGGTTATGGTGGGCAGATAAATGGCCGGGTGGTGAGGTATACACAGAAAACTTTTTGAGTCTTGTTTACTAATATGTGGTCCCTACTAAGTCTTCATCTGGTAAGGACAAAACCTCAGTGAATAAAACTCCAGTTGTTTTCTGTGTTTACCTTACAGCTCTGCCACTCATCTGTCTTCCATACATCGACATGTCGAATGGTGGTGAGCGACCAGGAACTATTTGGATAGAGTTTCGTACGAGAAAAAAGACCGATAGCTATTTATTTCGCCGCAGATTTCTGAAAGATTTCCACGATGAAATGTGCTATAAAAAAGTCCTGATAATGACTCTTTTCTGTGTTTATCTCACCACACAAGGAGAGCTGATAACCAGTGAGTGCTCCCCTCCTACTACTTTCTGTCGGTGACATAAAATCAGCCCCACACAAAGACAGGCTTAGGCACCTTAGGTGACACTCTGGAAAGACGAAGAGTGCGTGGTGCTCTTGTAGAAGTATTCAAAGGGGTCAAGAGTGATCCTGGAATTGTCATCATATTAAGACAGTAGAGAAAGACTCGTAGTAATGGTTTTGAATTGGACAGATTTAAGCTTAAGAAAGAAATAGGTAAGAACTGGTTTACCAACAAAGTGGTGAAGGAATAGAATAGACTTAGTAACCATGAAGTGAGCGCAGTCTCTCAGTACATCCTACTTCTCCAAGTACTCGGTAAGGAGAAGGCAGAGGACATGCTCGAAAACCTCACCAAAACACTCTAGAAGGGAGATAGGCAGAGGTAGGTTCCTGGGGTTTGGAAATGAGGATGGAATGAGAGGCCTTGAGAAGGTGTGGAAGAACCCTGAGGCAAGTAATCTATTATTCAGTGTTGTTATGTGTGCAATTCTATTGTCTGCCAAGCGTTTGAGTAGGTGTGCATCAATGGATCATCAGTCTCATCGGGAGTCAATTCACTACGACTATTCATTAAAGGATAAACTCTGTGTACGGTGTTAAACCAGGTGCAGGGTGGAATTTAAAGACGTCACACCATGCCGTTGCCAGTAGATCAGCATGGTGTTGGGGAGTGTGTGCAGAGTAGTTGAGATGGTTGATGACTTTGGGTGAAGGATGTGAACTCTTTCCAGCTACTGTTTGGTAGTCCTACTGAACTTGGAAGGGTCAGTCTCACAAGGGCTGGAGAGCGAAGCTATCAGTTGTCCCTCCTCACGAACTAAATTGATGTAGAGAGACTCCTTCAGATTTCTCTGCATCTAGTAAATGTTTTGTGGGATAGCGTAATGGGTCTCTGGTTACGCATGTAGGAATTCTGTAAGTCTGTTCTTTAGTGCAAAACAATGTCTGTTTGTGCTCATAGAAGCAGTGAACGTAGCAACCTTGTGGTAGTCATCTCTAGGAATGTGTTTTTTCGCCTTGTTGTGAGTGAGCGCCATTATTGATCTATTGTTGCGTGTAGAACGTTGTGTACTATATGTTGGTGTCGGTGTATGTCATGAAAAGGTTTTTTAAACCTTCACAATCGGCCTGACTTATCGTAATCGGGGCGCGGTAGAGATAGGGATAAGTGAAGTGGAAATGGGAAGGATCAGGGGAAGTGGTCAGAAAGGATGAGGGCTCCTGGTGAGATAGTAGAGTTGAGGAAGAAGGCACTATTGCTGGAGAACACCAGGTCAGGCTTTCCCTGTATTCTGCGGGCTAGGAATGTGGGAAAGTCCAGACTTCAGAATTTCAGCCTTTGAAGTACAGTAAAAGAATGCAGTTGCCGATTCACTGCGTTGCTGTGCGTGCAGTTGCTTCACTCAGCGTGGTTGCAGTTAAAGTCGGCAATGAAAAAGGGGTGGAAGAGGACCCGCGGAGAGCGGTAGAGGGTACACATGAGGATGGGACCACGGTTAGTGCTTAACTTGATCTGTGGTATCTTCCCAAACTGAGTGATCAAATATAATTGCCTGAAGGGACTTCCTTGCTAGGATACAGATGCTCGAGTGTGGGGTAAGACCCCGGTTCCATATATTGAGTCCTTTAATCTTGGGAGGGAGTCGGGGCTGGATTACACATCGAAGTCAAACAATTGACATCAGGTCTTTTTGTGGGTGTTAGAGGGAATCTAAATTGAAGCTTAGTTTGCCTCAGGAGCCTAGAGGGTACGCACCTTGCAGTCTGGTAAAGATGCGCTAGCGTTGGATTGGGCCTTGCCATCGGAAGTATTGGTGATTGCCTGATCTTGAGCTCCTTTAATTCCCTTACGTGAAACGGAGGTACAAAAATAGAATTAATCCGTATCCCATCCTGAAGAATTTCGTCCTGGTCCGTATTTGGATTTAAATGTGTCTTCGACAGTGTCCGACGCTGGAAACTGGTAGACGTCGATGGCGTCGGCGCCATTATTCTTCCCCCTCAGGTCGCATAAAATGCCGCCCTTGCCTCCAAGGGAGTCCAGAACTACCATACAGACGTGCAGGGCCATTCTCACACGCTCCCATTTACGGGAGAGAATGCCATCTTCTCCAATCTCTCCACAGTACTGATGTTAAAACAGGTGTCGAGATTTTCCGGCATTGCTTCTAACCTTGTTCAATGGACGAGGTGCAGGGATGACCCGTCATCCAGGAGGATTCAAGAAAAGAGGGAAGGAGGGGTGGTAAATGGTAGTGGAGTTCGTGGAAATGAAATGGTTGGTAGTGGATTTATGCCTTTAACTTTGGATACCTCCCTTGTAAGGGGGAAAACCCCTGGTGTGTGTGTGTGTGTATGTATGTATGTATGTATGTATGTATGTATGTATGTATGTATGTATGTATGAATTAGAACAGTCTATCATCTCAACCCCGTTTGGACGAAGCTCACAGGTGCAGATACCATCAAGGTGCGTCATATCTCTCACGAAAACAAATAGAAAACTGTTTTTTATGGCGAGGAAGCTTGTCGGTAAACCCACAACAGGAAAAAGGATTTTGCTATTATATATATATATATATATATATATATATATATATATATATATATATATATATATATATATATATATATATATATATATATATATATATATATATACATATAAAGCGGCTACGGGAGCAACAGTATAAACGTGAACATCAGTGTACATCCTTGTAAAAGCACTGATGGTGGATAATACAGATGAACAAAAGAAAGTTCTCGCAGTCAGATGCTTGGTATATAGTTTCTTATGTATATAACTAAGGCCTAAAATAAATACAATTGTGTAAAAAATTACCCTCGAAACACAATTCTGAAAACAGGAATACTATGTGATTCGGGAGTGTGTGATTATCTCTTTCATAAAGTAACACTTCTGAAAACCGTGGATATTAAGCGCTTTAGTTGTGTGTTTGTTTACCCTGAATGTATAAGTACATTTACTAAAAATTAAATGATAGAAAAAAAAGAGTCGTAAAATACCTTAGTTGGTGCAGTGCTGCAAGAAATAGTGGGCCGATGGGCAGAGCAAAAAGCTGAGCAATGGGTAGGGAGCTTCAGAGTGAGTGTAAGTTTTCCTAATCAGATGATATGATAAACAGTTCACCACCCTTGACTGCGCAGGTCTGATATAGGCGTTTTGGCGCATGCGCAGAGCACTGCAATCAACTCTTGTTCACTAACGGCGTGGAGAGGACAACGTTTCAGCGACCATTTAACCTTAACTTGACCCATAAGATATGACGGCAGTGGTATCAGCCACCAAAACCTCAATTACTTACCTTAACAATATAACTAATCCATTCTTCAATTATCAAGTGTTCCAATACCCCATAGGACCTTCAAACTTCCCCATTACCAAAGGCAATTTAGACCCAACAAATATTCATCTAAAACAAAAGAATGTTGAAGACGATTAATATGTCACTCATTAACTTATTAATATTAGTTATAATTCCACATTTTACTGATCTCTAAGACACTGAATACACGCTGCTGCACTAACACTGACACTATATGCGCATAGCGCATCCGTAATGGAATTGTGACTACCCTTGATATGTTGTATTTGAGATTGTACAGTTGTAGTTCCAGGGCCCACTGTAACATCTGGGCATTCTTGAACTTCACCCGATAGATAAACACTGAGGGGTTGTGGTCCGTGTACACGTTCGCCGATAACACTAGTCAACAAAGAATAGATTTAAATCAAGCGGTTGGTAACACTGAGATTGGCAACAGCGAGTGAGATTGTTATGCACTGTCAACCAATCTGTTCTTCAAGAGAACCACACTTATTGAATCAGGGGGATCCGAATGATATTGTGAGGGATTTAAACTTGTCAAAAAAGTCATATGAACTTCTCGGTTCCAGGTTATAGGGCTGGAATCTTCTCCAGAAAGAATCCAAAGTTAGTTTTTATCCTAAGTTACATTGTGACTCTGAACCGCTTTTCTCACTTGAGGATGGTGTGATGTTTTGCAATGATGTATATTCTGTTACGGAGAAACTTAACCATAAATATGGCAGGAATGAGTAGTGCTTGTTTATTGACTCTTCAAAAGTGAGCCTGAAAGCTGTTTTGCTCCACGATAGAAATAAGTTTCCTTCTGTTCCTCTGACCCATACATCTAACATGATGATAACATACGAGAGTGTAAAGTTTGTATTACCAAAAAATAAGTACGAAGAACATAAATGGAATATCTGTGGTGAGCTAAAGGTTGTGGCACTTTTATTTGGAATGCAGCTAGGTTACTTAAAGTTTTGTTGCTTTCTCTGTGAGTGGGACAGTCGGGATAAGAAAAACCATTATGAAAAGAATGTGTGGCCGAAATGATCTCTGATTCCAGAAGAGAAAAATGTTGTCAACCCTCCTCTTGTTGATTTAGAGAAAACTTATCTGCCTCCTTTGCATAGTAAGCTAGGATTGATGAATTTTTTTGTTAAAGGTATAGATAGAACTAGCAAGGGATTCACATATTTGAAAAATATGTTTCCTAGAGTGACACAAAAACCTAAGAAGGTATTTTTTGTTGGATCACAAATTAAGGAGCTGATGATAGACCAGAATTTTGATGAAGGACTGAATTATCTTGTAAAAGCTGCATGGCTGTCATTTAACAAAGTTTGCGCAGAGCTTTGGGGGAATCACAAAGCAAATAACTATTCTGAAATCGTAAAAGAGCTCCTGGCATCCTACAAGGCCTTGGGATGCAATATGAGCCTAAAAATTCACTTTCGAGGCTCTCACTTGGACTTTTTCCCGTCAGTGATGAGCACGGTGAGAGATTTCACCAGGATATTCTGAACATGGAAACCTGGTATGAAGGGAAGTGGAGCTCTTCAATGTTGGCTGATTACTGTTGGACACTAAAAAGGGATCTCCCAGAATCAAAGTACACTCGAAAATCATACATTTCTACATTTGAAAGATAAGTTTAAAATGGCAAACCCAAGGCCAATCTCCATACACCAGTAAGATCTTGAGTGGGTGGACGACTTCACCTATCTTGGAGTCATTGTGCAGAAAACCTTGTCATCCTCTCTTCAAATCCAGAAGCTGAGGCCAATGACAAAAACGAAGACAGCTCCGATGAGATATATGCAATCACTTGATGCGGGTGCCAGCCGCCTGGTACAGGAACACTACTACAAGTATTGCAATCGACCCATAATTGAATATAAAGCACCTGTCCTCTCACATCTAACAGCACAGCAGGAAGAACCACTTGAAGTAGCACAGAACAACGTCCTTCGCCTCATCCTAGGTGCTCCCATGTGGACCAGAAGAAGCAACTTGTAGATGGAATCCGGCATACCACCACTGATGGCCAGGATTCTGACCCGGAACTGCACCGCGGCAGCCAAGTCCCTGCTGAGCGACAGGGACTCCCATCGCAAGACCAAACTCAAGGCTCACCTGGATGCGCACCCGGACCTACCACGACCAGATACGTACATCGGACACCTAGGAGACCAAATCCGCGCGACAGGCATGGAAGGGCACCTACGAGCTCTGAAGCCAGACAGGGCATGCCTGAAGTACCGACCTCCAGCCCCGTGGATATCCCCATCAACCACCTTCAACCACACACAACTACCACACGCAAAGAACCACTGCTCACCAGGGGAACTGAGAGATGCCGCACGAACAGCGATCGAGGCAACGGAGGCCCAGGGTGGTTTTGTCTGCTACACTAATGCCACATTGTATATGTATTATGTATCTTATATTGAATTGCATGCTGAATTATATGTGAAAGTGGATGGAGATCGTAGTGACACATGACTATTTCCGTTCTCTCTTGTATATTCAGTTTTCCTACGTAATCTGTTTCCGCAAGTCCCGATATCTTATGCTCTGCCAATGTTATTGTAAAAATTGTATTTCACCCTCATTCTCGAATTACTCCATATAAAACTATTTATTTTCATCATATTACTACAATATATTTTTGTATAACAGTCAAGCCTATGTACAAACATAAATAAGGGTATATTCGTATAAGTAATCTTTTCATCAATATCCACACGAGTGTTCACTACGGTGTAATGCCCTTCGCCAATAAATAGATCTTGCCTGATATTTCCGAGACATCAAAATTGGTCTCATTCATCTCTACAAAACCAAGCCTACAAGGTGGAACATTCGGGAAGTACGTTCCCGACGTTTAAGACATGTAAGGACTGCCTGGAGCTCCGTACAACTGTGTAGCATTGACGTCATTAGCGAAGGTTGTATAAGGGGATGAAAATAACGCGCTCGAGAGAGAGCTAAGAAATCTTACCACGAGAAGAGACAAACATGTCACTCTCCTTCCCACACGACATCATGTATATTCTTATTCAGCCCTCGACTGAATAGAGGCAACCGTCTCTCTCCACGACTTCTCGACGAGGCGGATGTCCTTCTCCAGTCCCCGGTTGAATAGAGACAACCGCCTCTCTTTACGACTTCACGAGGGCTCAGATGTCCCTCTCCGGCCTCCCGGTTGAATAGAGACAAATGTCTCTCTGTACGATTTCACGACGACACGAATACCTTTTTCCCGTCTCCCGACTGATGACAGACAACCTTCTCTCTTCACGATTTCACGACGACGTTATGTTCTTCTCCAGCCCCCCCGGCTGAATAGAGGTAACAGTCTGTCTTCACGACTTCACGACGACGTGTATGTCATTTTCCAGTCCCTCGGCTGAATAGAAACAACTGTCTTGGCGACTACACGACAACGTTTATATTCTTCTCCAGTCCCGGGCTGGCTAAAGTCGCCCGACTCTCTCTAAGAATACAAGACGCAGTGTAATATGTAATTTGTAATATATAATATGTAATATATGTAATATATAGTATGTAATATGTAATATATAGCATGTAATATGATATATGTAATGAACTTATGCTTAAAGTAGAGTTAGTAATAAAATGTTGTCTATTGATAGTTCATAGTTTTCCTTCTCCCTCTGACTTTGATAGTATTACGAGGTATAAGATTTTGTTACTCCCTTTTAGAACATGATAAAGATTTCTTATCAAGTACTGGAGATGGTGTATAGTACCGAAAGGAGCGTGATAAGGAGGCAAAGACATTGTTTATACATGCAACAAAACTCCTTTATCAGACCGGTTCAGTTAAGTAAAGTGAACTGTTAGAACATCTCAGCCACTCAGTAAAACAGACGCTCCCTCTGAAGCTCCCTACCCATCGCTCAGCATTTTGCTCTGCCCATCGGCCCATTATTTCCTGCTACACTGCACCAACTAAGGTATTTTCGGCATTTTAGACGCTATTATTTAATTTTTGGTAGATGTACGCATACATTCAGGGCAAAGAAACACACGAATAATATACTTGATATCCACTGTTTTTAGAGGGGTACGAGTATATATGAAAGAGATAAATAATCCTGTCTTTAGAGTTGTTTCGAAGAAAGAGATAATCCATTATTTACAGAAATGTACCTACTTTTAAGCCGCAGTTAAATACATAAGAAACTATATAAGAAGCATATGGGTGCAAGAACTTACTCCCAATTACTCACTTCTATTGCCCACCGTTAGTGCTTTTCCATGGTTGTACACGGAATTTCTTGTTTATACTGTCGCTCCCACGGGTGCCTTTTTATTGTTATTTTTGGCATTGTCCTTTTTTTCTATTATTGCAGGATTACCGCCAAGTTCCCTCACCACGAAAACCAACTTTCAATTGTTTCGTGAAAGGCATAACGTGCCTCACTTGTTAACGAGGCCAATCCCTTTAGTAGAGCGATGGGGTATTGCACCTGTGCGCTTCGTCCACACGGGACGAGATGATATACTATTACATTTCCTGGACCAGGAAAATCTCGACACCTGTTTTGAGTACTTGTAGTAATCTCACTCCCAATGAGACTGTTGATGCCTCTAAGTTAGATAAAGATGATCATCTTCGTGATGTAGTAGGTAAAAGGGGTAATTTTTGCACTAAAAATTAAGTCCCCTTCACGCAATGATGCACATCTACTCAAACGCTTGCCAGACAACAGAATTGCACATATAACAACATTATATAGTAGATCACTTGCCTCTGGTTATTTCCCACAGATTTTCAAGTCCTCCCATACCATCCTCATTTCCAAACCCATGGAACCTACGTCTGCCCCCCTAACGTACAGGCCCACCTTCCTTCTAAACTACTTTGGTAAGACGTTTGTTGATTCAGAGAAAACTTATCTGGCTCCTTTGCATATTAAGTTAGTGTTGATGAAAATTTTGTTAAAGATATGGATAGAACTGACAAGGGATTTATCTTTTTGAAAAATAAGTTTCCCAAAGTACGTGACGCAAAAATCAAAGAAGGTATTTTTTTGTTGGACCACAGATTAGGGAGTTGATGAGAGACCAGAATTACGATGAAGAGCTAAGTGATCTGAACAAGCTGCCTGGATGTTATTTAAGAAAGATTGCGCAGAATTTTGGGGAATAACAAAGCAAATAACTATTCTGGAATCGTAAAAGAGCTACTGACATCCTACAAGGCCCTGGGATGCAATATGAGCCTAAAAATCCACTTCCTAGACTCTCGCTTGGACTTTTCCCTTGCAAATCTTGGCGCCATCAGTGACGAGTACGGTGAAAGGTTTCACCAGGACAGTCTGAACATGGAAACCCGGTATCAAGGGAAATGGAGCTCTTCATTGTTAGCTAATTACTGTTGGACACTAAAAAGGGATTTCCCAGAAGCAAAATGCACTCGAAAATCACGCACACACACACACACACACACACACACACACACACACACACACACACACACACACACACACACACACACACACACACACACACACACACACACAAACGCACACACACACACACACACACACACACACACACACACACACACACACACACACACACACACACACACAAAACATGATGATAATCCGTTGTTAGCTTGTGGGTTTCCCACCTGAGCCCACATCAGTGGTCAAAGCTACAACGTGAAGAGCCTTAAGCGTTGCAATTATATTGCTGTCACAGAGGTTCCATTTGGTGGGCATTTTCCCCAAATTCCTGGAGCGACATTAATTTTGTCCTGCATGGCGTTTCCAGCTTAAGTCAACAAGGTTGAATCCCTTGGATTCTTCACAATTTTTGGCGGCGCAACAATTTGCGTTCGTCAGAAGAATTGAACGTAGCGACCGAGGCTCCAGCTGGGCGAGTATCTTTCTCGCACGCCTGGAAGAAAAAGGTTTTCCAGCTCCGGCCAACAGGACTGAACCCTGAGGTCGATAGTACCATATTGTGGTGCAGCAAAGTTTTCGCCACCAGAAGAATAAAATGCAGGAGGTTGATAAATAGAACCTCGCTCTCGGAGGTGTGTGTGTGTGTGTGTGTGTGTGTGTGTGTGTGTGTGTGTGTGTGTGTGTGTGTGTGTGTGTGTGTGTGTGTGTGTGTGTGTGTGTGTGTGTGTGTGTGTGTGTGTGTGTGTGTGGTTGGGTGGGTGGGTGTGGGTGGTTGGGTGGGTGGGTGTGTGTGGTTGGCTGGGTGTGGGTGGGTGGTTGGCTGGGTGTGGGTGGGTGGTTGGGTGGGTGGGTGTGTGGGGTTGGGTGGGTGTGGTTGGTTGGGTGGGTGGGTGTGGGTGGTTGGGTGGGTGGGTGTGGGTGGTTGGGTGGGTGGTTGGGTGGGTGGGTGTGGGTGGTTGGGTGGGTGGGTGTGGGTGGTTGGGTGTGTGTGTGGGGGGGTGGTTGGGTGTGTGTGTGTGTGGGTGGGTGGTTGGGTGGGTGGGTGTGGGTGTGGGTGTAAATCTATCGGAGAGTGTCATGAAATACATGATAATGACTTATCTTGTTTGTCTTTTTTCAATATCAGTAAAATGTATGATTGGATACTGATTCGCGAAAGTAGGCTTATCTAGCCGAGAAATAACAACATTAAGGTATACAAATGACAAGTACCATGTTTTGTAAACCAAACAATAGCGTAATAAGAATGTAAGTGATAACGAAAAAATTGGAAAATAGTGTTTATATTTTTGCAGGATGGACTATGCATCTGTGTCTGATTTTTACAAAGTAATGAGTTAGTGAATTTTATATTTATAAAAGAAAAATTGATGAATGCTGTATGAATTATGTTCATGCGCCTAATAAGTCACTTTGAAATTCTAGCTGTCCGTACAGTACACAAATGATAGGCTTAAGAAATATAACAAATATAGAAACATACATGCATATGCATATGAATAAACATGATGAATACTATATAGATTATGTTTATGCATCCAATAAGTTACTGTAAAATTCTAGCTTTACATAAACCATACAAATGATAACTTAAGAAATATAGCAAATATAGAATATATGTGATTATGCAAATATATGTATATGCATGTATTGGTGAATCGTGGCCGTGAGATTATTTTTCATGCATGCTCCTCTAATTATGACAGCTGAGAGGAAAGGGAAAGAAGTAAATCTCCAATATTCGTTGGGAACCTGAATTGAAGAGAAGAGACATAAAGCTGAAGAAAAAGTGTTAGCTGACCTTTCCACGATAAGAAAGGTGACAAAACGAATTCAGACGCTCTTCATAGGACATATTGCGAGGACGATTAGGGTTTGCAATGCAGATGGTGTAGATTGACCAAGAATCCTATGACAGGGCAGACAGAAAAACTGAAATGTCAGCCGTTTGTTTGCAGTTAAGTTGATATAAATGTAGCAAGAATATTAGGACAGAAAAAGGAGAGAATATTCAGCTTTCTGTATTACTGAGGCCGGGGTCGGGCCCTGACACTGTTGTCAGTCTTATACGGGCGCACAATTCCATTGTATCTTATCACAATGGAATTAGGGGATATACACGGGTACAATATACTCGTATCACCAATTTCGTTCCTTTTCTATTTTCTCAAGTAAAAATACCTTTGCTGAGTAGTAGCACCATTTACAGACCCTTCACAATACATGTAAATAGTATTATTCTCTAGTAGTGTAATGACTTTTCAAGTACAATCTATTTCGGTCCATGTATGTTGCAGTCACTTTCATTTAACTTGTCTAGCAAATATGTAGGCTATGTGTGGTTGACTGCACACCCATGAGTATACATGTAGCTTATGTGTTTATGTGCCTTCACACAGTATCTAATTCAGCGAGGCGTCAGGAATTTCCAACTGGGACTTGCGCCTCCTTTGGGAAAAGAAAACAACATCAGCAAATTCTCTAATTATATTTCTTATTTTCTTAACGAGAGCATGGTCAAATATCGAGAAATTGATAAAAAAAAAAAAAAAAATGCAAAAGTATTGCCTTATAACTTTAGTTTTCTATAGTCTATCATAGCGCCGCTCACCATTTTCTGTACTTGTTGACCTCCTTCCATATCCTTCGGAAGCCTTGGGACGGGAGGTGTGAACACATCCTGGACCTGTATACTGCTAGTTGGTGACTGGTGAGCCCCGTTCTCTCCCAGTCTTCTGCACACGTCCGTGGTAATAGCTGCTCTTTTCTCACATTCATTCAATCAAGGCTATTCCTATGCTTTATCTCACTTGTTATATCTATATAAGTAAAAAATAAACTGACCCTTCGCGTTTGGTGGTAAATCGGTAACACCGCCAACTACGGTGAAGAAGAAGAACTCGAAGAAGAAGAACTCGACGAAATCGAAGAAGAAGAAGAGGAAGAACTCGAAGAAGAAGAAGAAGAAGAAGAAGAAGAAGAAGAAGAAGAAGAAGAAGAAGAAGAAGAAGAGGAAGAAGAAGAACTCGAAGAACTCGAAGAAGAAGAAGAAGAAGTAGAACTCGAAGAAGAAATCGAAAAACTCGAAGAAGAACTCGAAGAACTCGAAGAACTCGAAAAAGAAGAACTCGAAGAACTCAAAAAAGAAGAACTCGAAGAACTCGAAAGAGAAGAACTCGAAGAAGAACTCGAAGAAGAACTCGAAGAAGAAGGAGAACTCGAAGAAGAAGAACTCGAAGAAGAACTCGAAGAACTCGAAGAAGAACTCGAAGAACTTGAAGAAGAAGTCGAAGAAGAACTCGAAGAAGAACTCGAAGAAGAACTCGAAGAACTCGAAGAAGAACTCGAAGAACTCGAAAAAGAACTCGAAGAACTCGAAGAAGAACTCGAAGAACTCGAAGAAGAACTTGAAGAACTCGAAGAAGAACTCAAAGAACTCGAAGGAGAACTCGAAGAAGAACTCGAAGAAGAAGAAGAAGAAGAAGAAGAAGAAGAAGAAGAAGAACTCGAAGAAGAGGAACTCGAAGAAGAAGAAGAAGAAGAAGAACTCAAGAAGTAAAAAGCAATATGATTTTGATATTTTATTTTCCAAAAAAGGGGCGTAGCCCAGGGCGCGCAGCGCCCGCGCCTAAGGCGCAGCGCCGCAGGCCAAGGCCCCCGGCGTAGCCGGGCCGGCGCAGCCGGTGGGCTTGTTTACCTAAAAATAGTAAGTAGCCATTAGTTTATTGGTGAATTGAAATCCGTTTGTATTTCGTCAGTAGCTAGATGTGGTGTTTATGATCATGTACAGTTGTAGTCACTAGCAGTGTCTACGATTCTTTTCATTAATTGAGGACAAAACATCCTACTCTTGAAGACAAGACCAACGTTTTCTTAAAAAACAAAAACAAAAAAACAAAAAAAAACCGACGACGAAGAAGAAAACCTTTGAACCAAACTAAGTTGGACGGTACTGGGTTATTTCGACAACAAACTTCAAAGGTTAATGACACTTCCTGTGAGATCGCCGTGTTGACTGCAAAGAGCAAGAGGAACCATAAGATCGGAGATTCTCTCATAAAACCAAGTCTACTTCGTCCAGCAAAACTCGTTCTGGAGAAAGAGTGCAAACAAGCTTTCCCAGAATTGACTATCAAACTATACTGTCAAGGAAAGGATCGATGAACTGTCTCAAGAAACCAAATATTAAATTCTCGACCATTCTCCTGTTTTTGCCATCCAATGTAACGAAACGACCGACATCGCCCAGTGTTCTTACCTACTGGTATATGCCCGTTTCGTGTTAGGCAACTGTGTAAAAGAGGAAATACTGTTCTGGCACCCAATGAAATTTTGCACAAGAGCAACAGCTATTTTTCATGATGTATCAAACTTTTCGGGAAACAAACTTTGGTGGAGTTCGCTGCTGGTATGGGTGTGTACAGATGGAGCTCCAGCCATGCTTGGTCTGCAGACTGGATTCATCACAAGGGAGAAAGAAAAAAAATCCACCTGTTGTAGATACATACTGCATCCTTCGTTGTGAAACCTTAAGTGTTGAAACAAGGGATCTCTTTAACATGACTGTCAAGGTCCTCAACTTGACCAAGTGTGGAGCCTAAACAGTCGGCTTTTCAAACTGTTGTGGAAAGATATGGAATCTGAAGATGAAGCCTTGCTTTTTCACACGAACGGACGATGACTCTCATGGGGGAATAGGTTTGGACAACTTTATGAAGAACGAGAAGTAGCAATATTTCTAGATTCTCATCTCAAGGTAGGGCTCGATGACAAGTTCGGGTTCGGGCCTGGGCCTGGGCTCGGGCTTGTGCCTAGGTTCGGGCTTGGGCTCGGGTTCGGGCATGGGCTCGGGCTTGGGCTCGGGGCCTGGGCTCGGGTTCGGACTCGGGCCTGGGCTCGGGCCTGGGATCGGGCTCGGGCTCGGGCTCGGTCCTGGGCTCGGACCTGGGCTCGAGCTCGGGCGTGGGCTCGGGTCGGGCCTGGGCTCGGGTTCGGGCTCGGGCTCGGGCCTGGGCTCGGGCCTGGGTTCGAGCTTGGGCTCGGGCCTGGGTTCGAGCTTGGGCTCGGGCCTGGGTTCGAGCTTGGGCTAGGGCTCGGGCTCGGGACTAGACTCGGGCTCGGGCTTGGGCCTGGGCTCGGGCTCGAATCTGGGCTCGGGTCTGGGCTCAGGCCTGGGCTTTGGTTCAGGCTCGGGTCTGGGCTCAGGCACTGTCCCGAGCCCTAGCCTAAGCCCGCGCCCAGGCCCGAGCCTGACCCTAAGCCCAGGCCCGAACCCAGGCCTGAGCCCGAGCCCGGGCAAGAGCCCGAGCCTGGGCAAGAGCCCGAGTCCGAGCCCGAGCCCGGGGAAGAGCCCGAGGCCAGGCCCAAGCCCGAACCTGAGCCCAGGCCC
>NC_134814.1:17779072-17809072 GCF_046742065.1 Oratosquilla oratoria
TGTGTGTGGTGTGTGTGTGTGGTTGTGTGTGGTGTGTGTGTTTTATGTGTGTGTGGTGCGTGTGTGTGGTGTGTATGTTTTGTGTATGTGTTTTGTGTGTATGTTTTGTGTGTGTGTATTGTGTGTGTATTTTGTGTGTGTGTGGTGTGTGTGTGGTGTGTGTGTGGTGTGTGTGTGGATGTGTGTGTGGTATGTGTGTATGTGGTGTGTGTTTTGTGTGTGTGTGGTGTGTGTTTGTATGTGTGGCGTGTGTGTGTGGTGTGTGTGTGTTTGTGTGTGTTTTGTGTGTGTTTTGTGTGTGTGTGGTGTGTGTGTTTTTTGTGTGTGTGTGTGGTGTGTGTGTGTGTGGTGTGTGTGTGTGTGGTGTGTGTGTGTGGTGTGTGTGTTTGTGGTGTGTGTGTTTTGTGTGTGTGTTTTGTGTGTGTGGTGTGTGTGTTTTGTGTGTGTGTGGTGTGTGTTTTGTGTGTGTTTTTTCTGTGTGGTGTGTGTTTTGTGTGTGTGGTGTGTGTTTTGTGTGTGTGTTTTGTGTGTGTGGTGTGTGTTTTTTCGTCTGTGTAGTATGTTTGTGTGTGGTGTGTGCGTGTGTGTGTATGGTGTATGTGTGGTGTGTGTGTGGTGTGTGTGTTTTGCGTGTGTGTGGTATGTGTTTTGTGTGTGTGTTTTGTGTGTGTGTGGTGTGTGTGTTTTGTGTGTGTCTTTTATGTGTGGGTTTTGTGTGTGTGTGGTGTGTGTGTATTTTGTGTGTATGTTTTGTGTTTGTGTTTTTGTGTGTGTTTTGTGTGTGTGTGTGGTGTGTGTGGTGTATGTGTGTTGTGTGTGTATTTTGTGTGTGTGTTTTGTGTGTATGTTTTATGTGCGTGTGTGTGTGTGTGTGTGTGTGTGTGTGTGTGTGTGTTTTGTGTGTGGTGTTTGTGTGTGGTGTGTGTGTGTGTGGTGTGTGTGTGTGGTGTGTGTGTGTGGTGTGTGTGTATGTGTGTGTGGTGTGTGTGGTGTGTGTGTATGTGTGTGTGTGGTGTGTGTGGTGTGTGTGTATGTGTGTGTGATGTGTGTGTGTTTTGTGCTTGTGTGTGGTGTTGTTTGGTGTGTGTGTGTGGTGTGTGTGTGTGGTGTGTGTGTGTGTGGTATGTGTGAGTGTTTTGCGTGTTTGTATGTTGTGTGTGGTGTGTGTGTGGTGTTTGTGAGTGGTGCGTGTTTGGTGTGTGTGTGGTGTGTGTGTGTGGCGTGTGTGTGTGGTATATGTGTGTGTTTTGTGTGTGTGTTTTGTGTGTGTGTTTTGTGTGTGCGTTTTGTGTGTGTGTCTTGTGTGTGTGTGGTATGTTTGTGTGGCGTGTGTGGTGTGTGTGTTATGTATGTGTGGTGTGTGTGTGTGTGTGTGTGGTGCGTGTGTGTGTTTTTGTGTGTGTGTGTGTGTGAGTGCGTGTGTGTGTGTGTGTGTTTTTGTGTGTGTGTGTGTGTGGTATGTGTGTTTTGTGTGTGTGATTTGTGTGTGTGCGTGTGTGTGTGTGTTTGTGTGAATTTATCCAAGAGTGTCATATAATACATTATAATCTCTTAACTTGCTTGTCTTTTTTCAGTATCGGTAAAACTCTTTCACGAAAGTATTCTTATGTAACAGAGAAATATAATTTATGTATCTACAATAAAGGCTAGGTTTTTCAATTTGACTAAAAATCAATTCCTGTACAGTCCCCAATTTTTTCATGGGGACTGTAGAGGAGTTGATTTTTAGTCAAACTAAAAAACCTAGCCTTTATTGTAGATATATAGATGATTTATTTTTAAATGCTGACTCCCTTTCAGAAATTGATATCTTGAGGAGGAAGTTCATGGAGGTGTCTGGACTTAACTTCACCGTAGAGCACGGTGAAAGAGGTTCCTTCCCCTTCCTGGACGTCCTACTTAAGCAGACTAATTGTCCTTCTTTTTCTTATAGTGTCCACCTCAAAGATACCAATCCCGGACTGTGCATGAATGGAGAGAGCGAGTGTCCCCAGAGGTACAAAGACGCCACAATTAGCGCCTTTTTCAGAAGAGCCCTCAGTCACTGTTCTTCTTGGAGTGACACTCAAAAAGAGTTTGATCGGGTCCACCAACTCCTTATCAACAATCAATAGATACACGAATCACGAGGTCCAAGCCAATCTCCACAGAGTGATCGACAATTGGTATAAACAAACACGCCCTACTACAGTAAAACACGAAGGGACCGCAATTAGGTGTTCTACAAAGCTTACATGTTTACCAAGTACAAGGAGGATGAGATTATAAAAAACATAATCTATAGAAATATGGTCCCCAAAAACGAAAGTGACAAACTGTGCTTCACAATCTCTTATAAAAGTAGAAAGACCTCTTCTCTACTTTTAAGGAACAACCCCGCACCAGAACCCCAGGAGGTTCGTGAATCCCACGTAGTATATAAATACACATGCCCAGAGGAGGACTGCACGCCCCTTTTAGTCTACGTCTGGCGATAGCGATGCTTCTGCCAGACTACAACACCGATTATCAACAACCTCCCACTCCGGATTTGGAGGACATCAGGGAGGACATAATGGGATTGGGAGAGAAGATGGAAGAGAAGATGGAAAAGCAGAATAAGGGATTGGAAGAGAAGATGGAAAAGCAGAGTAAGGTACTGAAAGAGAAGATTGACAACATACTGAAAGAGATCAAACGTATGAATGATGGAGACACGGATGAACGGAGATCACCGAAACGTAAATCAACCAGTCAGTATGTGCACTGATACAGATTCAGACGGCGGAAACGAATCTCCTCCGGTTAGGAAAGAACGTATTACGTATGAGACTGAATAAAAGCCATGATTCGCATAAGGTCCTTTTATTTATACATCTTACATACTTTATGATTTCAGTAGCAGAAAGGGGCGTAGCCCAGGGCGCGAAGCGCCGCAGTCCAAGAATGTTGTCAATCTTCTCTTTCAGTACCTTACTCTGCTTTTCCATCTTCTCTTCCAATTCCTTACTCTGCTTTTCCATCTTCTCTTCCAATCCCTTACTCTGCTTTTCCATCTTCTCTTCCATCTTCTCTCCCAATCTAATTATGTCCTCCCTGATGTCCTCCCTGATGTCCTCCAAATTCGGAGTGGGAGGTTGTTGATATCGCCTCTTCTTCTATTATATTGAATATAGATTTTGGAATAACTGTCGACCCGGGCTCCGCTTCTTCCTCACCGAAGTCGGGAACTGAATTGTAATCCGTGTCTTCTTTTGTTGTGAGTAACTTGTCCATGAACAATTCCTTATATACCACATTGCGCGGTTGCCTGTTCACATTTCCCTTCCCCTTGAAAAACCCGGTGAAGATTATAAGAGTCCCAGTTAGTAACCCGTGAACAGGCCACATAGAATTGCCCGTGGGCGAAACAATCGCCGGTGTCTAGTAGTAACCCACACCTGTCAAATGTTTGTCCCTGGGACTTGTTAATAGCTTAACTTAACCGGGAACTGCTTCCTCTTGAATTGAATCGGTATGTCGGTAGCTATGAGTGTTATCCTGGGTATGATGGCCTGCTCATCGTCGTACGCTCCATGTCTTGGAGAGGGGGGTCTGTAAGTCCTTCGAGGTCGTAAGTTCTCCGAGGCAGTAAGCCTTTCGAGGCTGTAAGTTCTCCGAGGGTGCAAGTTCTCCGAGGGTGCAAGTCCTCCTAGGGTGCAAGTCCTCCCAGGGTGCAAATCCTCCGAGGGTGCAAGTCCTCCGAAAGTGCAAGTCCTCCGAGGGTGCAAGTCCTCCGAAAGTGCAAGTCCTCCGAGGGTACAAGTCGATTCTTGATATATGTTAGAAAAATGCCTTAACGACTAATGAGATTTTTTATATTTGAGATTTTAGAGATCTACGGTTTTGGGAAAATAGACGGAAAAGTTTTATAGAATTTATATATATATATATGTATGTAAATTATATGTATATGTATATATATATATATATATATATATATATATATATATATATATATATATATTTGAGAAGACAGGAAATCCCTCAGGGGGACACGTCCCCTCCGGCCCCTGATTGGCTGAGAGAGCGGTGACGTCACGTCAGGGTAATGGAAACGACTGATTGGCGGCAAGCGAAGCGAGGTCGTCCGAAGGTCTGAGACCCCGCCTTACACCATGGAACATATTTGCCGGGTTCTGCCGGGTTCCTGAGGATGGTCGGAAAAAAAAAAAAAAAAAACACAGAAGGCACCGGCTACGTCAGGAAAATTTCAAAACTGAAAATCTTTATTTTGATGTATATAGAATTCTCCAGCTTGTTGTCTAGGTCCTTGGAGAAACGTCACCTGGAGCCTTTGCGATCTCTGGGTCCTCGGAAAAATGTCGACTGGAGCCTTTGCCGCTGGCATATAACCCAGGCTACAGTGAAGTTACCCGTTAAAAGCGTGGAAAATTGAGCAGCACTGACTCATTATATGTCAACTGAAGCCAGCGATCTGCATCTCATCGTTTGATTTTTCTTCAGGGGACCTTGAGTAGTCAGCGTCGAACAAGACGCCTGTGAGGGACCCTGATCCATGACCTCCGACAGCGAGGTTCTATTTATCAACCTCCTGCATTTTATTCTTCTGGTGGCGACAACTTTGCTGCACCACACAATATGGAGGTGGTAGTATCGGCCTCAGGGTTCGGTCCTTTTGACTGGAGCTGGAAAACCTTTTTCTTCCAGGCGTGCGAGAAAGATACTCGCCCAGCTGGAGCCTCGGCCGCTACGTTCAAGTCTTCTGACGAACGCAAATTGTTGCGCCGCCAAAGATTGTGAAGAAGCTAAGGGATTCAGTGTCATATAAACTGTAAATGACAAGCAATTCTGATTTCTTATTATTAAGATGTCTAGAAATGTCTTGAATTAGTTTTATTACCTAACATCAAACCACCAGACATGTTTTGGTATAGATACGTTGATGATGTTTTCACGTTATGGAACGATGAATGGGGTTCTTTTAAAGAATTCTTTGACAAACTTAATAATTTGGCCAACAACATAAATTTTAAAGTAGAATGGGAAGTAGATAATAAATTGCCTTTCCTAGACATTTTAATAATAGGAAATCAGAATTGCTTGTCATTTACAGTTTAACCCACACTGGGAGTTACTTGCACTTTTTCAGCTACCATTCGGACAAAACAAAACAAAGTGTTGCTTCGGGCCTATTTTTACGAGCACTAAGAATTTGCAGCTCACAATATTTAGATACAGAAATATCAACCATAAGAAAACAACTTACAAGATTAGGATACCCGGATTGGTTTTTGCAAAAAGCCCTTAGCAAGGCTAAAATAAGTTTCCACAAATCTACTCCCCACTCTACTAATAAACACAAATGGGATAATAAATGTATAAAATTACCCTATAATGATTCCATAAATGAAATGTCCCAATCATTACCTAAAGAAAACATGAATGTCATCTTCAATTATCCTAATACACTGTTTAGGAAAATAGTTAATGTACACCGTAGACCATCAAGTGACATTAACCCAGGTGTATATAAGTTGCCATGCTTAGATTGTGATTCTGTCTATTGGGGACAAACTGGAAGAGATTTGGCAACCAGAATTAAAGAACATAGAAATTCTGTCAGATATGGTCAATCAAATTCCGCGGTATTTCAGCACATTGCCAATAAAGATCACCGCATGAATTTGGAAGATGCTGAAATAATCTATAGATCAACATGTAGCTTCAAAAGGAAAATAATTGAGTCTTCCCTAATAAAAATTTTACCTAATCTTAATATATCAAATGGCCAGTGGTCACCTGACTGCATCACTACCTCAGCAGTCAGCCATGTGCTACCTCATGTACTCCAAGGTCACAAAACCCCACGCGACCTGCGGAGCATCGGTCACGTAACCTGAGCTTGTTCCTTTTCTCACCTCACATTTTTGTATATAAGCATATGCCTTCCACTATGTATTCATTCTGCTGAAGAGGGTCACAGTTAGTAATCGAAATATACAGAACGTTCGACATTAGTGTCTCTTTTCTCCGACTGTTGGACAAACTTAATAATTTGGCCAACAACATAAAATTTAAAGTAGAATGGGAAGTAGATAATAAATTGCCTTTTCTAGACATTTTAATAATAAGAAATCAGAATTGCTTGTCATTTACAGTTAGTGATCGAAATATACAGAACGTTCGACATTAGTGTGTTCTTTTCTCCGACTGTTGGACAAACCTGAGCTTGTTCCTTTTCTCACCTCACATTTTTGTATATAAGCATATGCCTTCCACTATGTATTCATTTTGCTGAAGAGGGTCACAGTTAGTGATCGAAATATACAGAACGTTCGACATTAGTGTCTTCTTTTCTCCGACTGTGGGATAAAAAGTTTATTTTATCAATGTGCTACGACATTACTTTATAGTGATATGTATATATATACATATATATATATATATATATATAAATATATACATATAAATATGAATATATACATATATATATATATAAATATGTATATATATATTCATATATATAAATATATATGTGTATATGTATATATATATATATATATATATATATATATATATATATATATATATATACATATGCTAATAAGAAAACGGGTGCGTGTAATCACTTAAGCAAAGTAGAACATTTGAAAAAGAAATTAACGAAGGAGAGCGCTTTCGTATATTACATCTTCAGTGCAAAAAAGGACTTTTTGCACTGAAGATGTAATATACGAAAGCGCTCTGCTTCGTTAGTTTATTTTTCCAAGTGGTCTACTTTGCATATATATATATTATATATATATATATATATATATATATACATATATATATATATATATATATATACACACATATACATGTACATATGTATATATATATATATACATCTACATATATATATGTATGTATATATATAAATATATATATAAATACATATATAAATAAATTCATATATATATATATAAATACATATATATATATATAAATACATATATATATATATAGATACATATATACATAAATTTATATATATATCATATATATGTATATATTTATATATATATGTATATATATATGTACATATGTATATGCATATGTATATACATATATATATATACATATATATATATATGTATGTACATAAATATATATATATATATATGTATATATATATATATACATATATATATATATATACATATATATATCCATGCATGCATATATATATATATATATATATATATATATATATATATATATATATATATATATATATATATATATATATATATATATGTACATACATGTATATATATATATATATATATATATATATATATGTACATATATATACATATATATACATGCATGCATATATATATATATATATATATATATATATATATATATATTTATATATGTGTATATATATATACATATATATTTATATGTAGTGTGTGTGTGTGTGTGTGTGCGTGTATGTGTGTGTGTCTGTGTGTGTGTGTGTGTGTGTGTGTGTGTGTGTGTGTGTGTGTGTGTGTGTGTGTGTGTGTGTGTGTGTGTGTGTGTGTGTGTGCGTGCGTGCGTGTGTCCGTGTGCGCGTATGTGTGTGTGTGTGTGTGTGTGTGTGTGTGGGTGTGGGTGGTTGGGTGGGTGGGTGTGGGTGTAAATCTATCGGAGAGTGTCATAAAATACATTATAATGACTTATCTTGTTTGTCTTTTTTCAATATCAGTAAAATGTATGATTGGATACTGATTCGCGAAAGTAGGCTTATCTAGCAGAGAAATAACAACATTTAGGTATACAAATGACAAATACCATGTTTTGTAAACCAAACAATAGCGCAATAAGAATGTAAGTGATAACGAAAAAATTGGAAAATAGTAATGAGTTAGTGAATTTCATAGTTATAAAAGTAAAATTGATGAATGCTATATGGATTATGTTCATGCGCCCAATAAGTCACTTTGAAATTCTAGCTGTCTATACAGTACACAAATGATAAGCTTAAGAAATATAACAAATATAGAATGTGAGAGTACTAGTATATGAAACATACATGTTTATGCATATGTATAAACATGGTGAATACTATATAGATTATATTTATGCATCCAATAAGTTACTGTAAAATTCTAGCTTTACATACAACATACAAATGATAACTTAAGAAATATAGCAAATATAGAATATATGTGATTATGCAAATATATGTATATGCATGTATTGGTGAATCGTGGCCGTGAGATTATTTTTCATGCATGCTCCTCTAATTATGACAGCTGAGAGGAAAGGGAAAGAAGTAAATCTCCAATATTCGTTGGGAGCCTGAATTGAAGAGAAGAGACATAAAGCTGAAGAAAAAGTGTTAGCTGACCTTTCCACGATAAGAAAGGTGACAAAACGACTTTAGACGCTCTTCATAGGGCTTATTGCGAGGACGATTTGCGTTTGCAATGCACATGGTGTAGATTGACCACGAATCCTATGACAGGGCAGACAGAAAAACTGAAATGTCAGCCGTTTGTTTGCAGTTAAGTTGATATAAATGAAGCAAGAATATTAGGACAAAAAAAGAAGAGAATATTCAGCTTTCTGTATTACTGAGGCCGGGGTCGGGCCCTGACACTGTTGTCAGTCTTATACGGGCGCACAATTCCATTGTATCTTATCACAATGGAATTAGGGGATATACACGGGTACAATATACTCGTATCTCCAATTTCGTTCCTTTTCTATTTTCTCAAGTAAAAATACCTTTGCTGAGTAGTAGCACCATTTACAAACCCTTCACAATACATGTAAATAGTATTATTCTCTAGTAGTGTAATGACTTTTCAAGTACAATCTATTTCGGTCCATGTATGTTGCAGTCACTTTCATTTAACTTGTCTAGCAAATATGTAGGCTATGCGTGGTTGACTGCACACCCATGAGTATATATGTAGCTTATGTGTTTATGTGCCTTCACACAGTATCTAATTCAGCGAGGCGTCAGGAATTTCCAACGGGGACTTGCGTCCCCTTTGGAAAAAGAAAACAACATCAGGAAATTCTCTAATTATATTTCTTATTCTCTTAACGAGAGCATGGTCAAATATCGAGAAATTTATAAAAAAAAAAAAAATAATGCAAAAGTGCTGCCTTATAACTTTAGTTTTCTATAGTCTATCATAACGCCGCTCACCATTTTCTGTACTTGTTGACCTCCTTCCATATCCTTCGGAAGCCTTGGGACGGGAGGTGTGAACACATCCTGGACCTGTATATTGCTCGTTGGTGACTGGTGAGCCCCGTTCTCTCCCAGTCTTCTGCACACGTCCGTGGTAATAGCTGGTCTTTTCTCACATTCATTCAATAAAGGCTATTCCTATGCTTTATCTCACTTGTTATATTTACCTAAAAATAGTAAGTAGCCATTAGTTTATTGGTGAATTGAAATCCGTTTGTATGTCGTTAGTAGTTAGTTGTGGTGTTTATGATCATGTATAATTGTAGTCACTAGCAGTGTCAACAATTTTTTTTTTATTACTTGAGGACAAAACATCCTGCTCTTGAAGACAAGACCAACGTTTTCTTTGAAAAAAAAGAGGAAAAAACGACGAAGAAGAAGAAAATCCTTGAATCAAACTAAGTTGGACGGTACTGGGTTATTTCGACAACAAACTTCAAAGTTTAATGACGCTTCCTGTGGTATCGCCATGTTGACTGCAAAGAGCAAGAAGAACCATAAGATCGGAGATTCTCTCATAAAACCAAGTCTACTTCGTCCAGCAAAACTCGTTCAGGAGAAAGAGTGCAAACAAGCTTTCCCAGAATTGACTATCAAACTATACAGTCAAGGAAAGGATCGATGAACTGTCTCAAGAAACCAAAGATTAAATTCTCGACCATTCTCCTGTTTTTGCCATTCAATGTAACGAAACGACCGACATCGCCCAGTGTTCTTACCTACTGGTGTATGCTCGTTTCGTCTTAGGCAACTGTGTAAAAGAGGAAATACTGTTCTGGCACCCAATGAAATGTTGTACAAGAGCAACAGCTATTTTTCATGATGCATCAAACTTTTCGAGAAACAAACTTTGGTGGAGTTCGCTGCTGGTATGGGTGTGCATAGATGGAGCTCCAGCCATGCTTGGTCTGCAGACTGGATTCATCACAAGGGAGAAAGAAAAAATCCACCTGTTGTAGTTACATACTGCATCCTTCGTTGTGAAACCTTAAGTGTTGAAATAAGGGACCTCTTTAACATGACTGTCAAGGTCCTCAACTTGACCAAGTGTGGAGCCTTAAACAGTCGGCTTTTCAAACTGTTGTGGAAAGATATGGAATCTGAAGATGAAGCCTTGCTTTTTCACACGAACGGACGATGACTCTCAAGGGGGAATAGGTTTGGACAACTTTATGAACAACGAGAAGTAGCAATATTTCTAGATTCTCATCTGGAGGTAGGGCTCCACGACAAGTTCCAATCTGAAGGCTTTTACAGATCTTAGCACTTTGTATACATGTAGGAGATACAAGTAAATGCGTAGTTGGAAGTGTGTATGTATACTGTATATGTGCATGCGTGTAGCGGGCGTGAATCTTCTAGAACAATCAAATTGCCATTATCGGCTGAAAGAAACCTGCATAGCAAAGCTATAGCGATAATCCCATACCACACTACTGGTCATATAGCCACTTTCCGAAGGTTGAGTGTGGTTTGGAATTTTTCCGTCAGAATCATCAGAAATTTAAAATTCCCGGCTCTGTGCAGACATGCGCAGTGACGACCCCACATCCTCCTCCCTACCCCTCCCTTCTTAGCCGGCTCGCCCGAGTCATCAATTCTAAGCGCGGAATCAGACTGACCGGTCTCCCCGCTGCCGGCCTTTGGTTTTTGCCGGTGAGTCTGTTTCCTGCTTGTTATTCAACTGATAGTTTCAGCGCTTTCTGTATGGTTACCGGTTTGTTCCATTCTTCGACCACCCTATTAGTGAACCAGTTGTTGCTTTCTTAAATCTAATTGGCCCGGTTTGTGCCCGTTGCTGCGAGTCTGGTGGTGCGGAGGGGGGCGCCGCTAGGGATCGTCTGACCTCTAGGTGGCCCCATACCTCCTACGATCAATGGTCCTCTAATGCCTCACGGCTTGCCTCGTCAGGCTCTAGGCGTAGACTTCGACCTTAACCACTCGTAATCAGTCCCCCATACGTCTCCGGGCTGTCCGTGGTAAGAACCCGGGCCTCTCGGAGGACAGGGCGGCGTGTCTTATGGTACGGAGGGTGGCGCCCCCGAGGGTCATCAGGCCTCTCGGCAGCCACATACCTCCGACCATCAATGGTCCTATAACGCCTCACGGCTTGCCTCGTCAGGCCCTAGGCGTAAACTTCGACCTTTTCAGCTCGTAATCAGTCCCCCATACGTCTCCGGGCCGTCCGTGGTAAGTACCCGGGCCTCTCGGAGGACAGGGCGACGTGTCTCATGGTACGGAGGGTGGCGCCCCCGAGGGTCATCAGGCCTCTCGGCAGCCCCATACCTCCGACCATCAATGGCCCTATAACGCCTCACGGATTGCCTCGTCAGGCCCGAGGCGTAGACTTCGACGTTAACCACTCGTAATCAGTTCCCCATACGTCTCCGGGCCGTCCGTGGTAAGTACCCGGGCCTCTCGGAGGACAGGGGGACGTGTCTTATGATACGGGGGGTGGCGCTCCTGAGGGTCATCAGGCCTCTCGGCAGCCCCATACCTCCGACCATCAATGGTCCTCTAACGCCTCACGGCTTGCTTCGTCAGACCCTAGGCGTGGACTTTGACCTCTTCCGTCGTCCGACGTCTCCGGGTCGCCCGTGGGTGGGCGGCCCGGGACTCTTGGGGGACGGGGGGGGGGGACGTGTCGGGTGGTGCGGAGGGTGGCGCCCCTGGGGGTCGGCGGGCCTCTCGGCGGCCCCCGTGCCCCCGACCGTCGTGGCCCTCTGGCACCTTTCGGCTTGCCTTTTCGGGCGGGTTCGTGAGCCCACCTTCCTCCCGGACCCGCTCACGTAGACCCAACAGGAAGTCCCGCTCGAGAAAGAGTTCTATCTCTCTCAAGAGGCCTAGGACGCTCAGCTCGTCCACGCCCTCCACATCCCGATCACGGCATCACCCTTCTTCCGTCCCTGATAGGCCCCGTCTTCGACTCTGCCCTATCTCGCTATCCGGCCTTTCAGGCCGCGCAGACCAGAGTATCCCCTCCCCCTCCAGAGCAGCCTTCTAACGAACCTCCGGCTCTGGCCCCCTCTCCCACACTCCCTCCTGGTCCTTCCCTCCGCCCCTCCGCGCCGGCGGCGGGTATAGGACTGAAAGGCCCCTCTCATGAGGAACCCCCCCAATCAGACGACCGTCGGGTTGGGGGACGGGGTGGAGGACCACCTCCGTTCATCTTTACCTTATCTTCCTACCACGACGGACTCTTACGAGATCCGCTCCTTCTCATGGTATGACCTTACATACATCCCCCTTGTGTAGCGGCGAGGGATTTTATTCAGCAAAGATGGGGTCTCGCCTAGTGGAAACGTTCTTCAGTACGGGGTCCTGTCATCACCTGAATGACATCATTTGACGTCTCGATCTGGACTCCGCCCTACTAGGCTGTCCAAGCACCCAGGAAATGATACCTCGCTATATCACAATGTGATCCTGTGACGTCAGCGATCCTTTGAAGTCACAATATGATTCTTTGATGTCACGATGTGTTTTGGTGACGTCACGATGTGATCTTATGACGTCGTGATGTGATCCTGTGACGTCAAGTAATGCTGTGATATCACAATGTGACCTTGTGACGTCGTGATGTAACCCTGTGGCATCACGATGTGACCACGTGACATCACTAATTCTGTAAGATTATTGTATGGTCCAGTGGAATTACAATGAAAACATATGACGTCGCGATGGGGGTCCTGTGACGTCATTTTGTTGGTGTCGTCACGATATGATTACATGATGCCACGATGTGATAATAGTTCACGATGTGATCAGGTAACGTCAATATGCGATAAAGTGACGTCACGATGTGATAAGATGACGTCATTATGTGATAACATGACGTTACGATGTAGTCCTATGACGTCAGTTTGTGGCCCTGTGACGTCACGAGGCGATCCTAGGACGCCATGATTAAATCCGGTGACGTCACAGTATAATCACATGATATCACTAGGTATTAAACATATGGAAGTCAGCTTGTGGGTTATGAGACGTCACAAACTGCCATAGCCCACTATTGGATGAGGACGCTCGCCACGGGCTTCGAGGACTTCCCGCGGGAAGACTTGGGGTGAGTTGGATACATACCGAGGGTCCAGGCCCGTCTTAGCGGGAGACGCTCAGGGAACGTCTTCACCCAGGACGAAGCCTCTTGACTAACGCCCACGGACGAGGTCTCATAGTCCCCGCCCCCACCCCGAATGGCAGGAGCCGCGGACGCCTCGGACATGGGGTGGGGCTTCCAGTCGAGCTGGAGACATCAAGCTTGCCGGGGATGGTCGGAAGATAGAAAGTCGCTACACTTCAACCTTCGGGAGCTGATAGTGGTGAAAGAATGACTCGAGCGACATCCCGAATTCTCCTGCATGAGCGTCCGCTTGGAAATAGACAATTTGACGGCAGTACAGTGCGTGCAGAGGCAAGATACGGCCCGACCAGGTCCACTCCTAGCCCTGTCGGAAGACATCTTCGCCGAGGCAACACGCAGGGCCATATCACTCTCGGCGAAGTATTTTCCGGGCCGGGAGAACGTCTGGGCGGACGCTCTATCCAGGTTTCAGGAGACCTCCGTGGTGTGGCAACTACGCCCACAAGTGTTCGAGTCGCTCTCCCTCCGCTACGGCACCCCAGAGGTGGACCTGTTTACCTCCCCAAATACGACCCAGCTCCCCCTCTACCTCACCTACATCCAAAGGACACTCACAGGAGGCCCAGACGCCTTCACGGAGGACTGGAACAGCTGGAAGTACGTATACATTTTCCTCCTCCAGCGACACCGGTCTACCTGAAGGTGATGCAGACCCTCAGGTCCTTCAGGGGTCAGGTCCTCCTGATAGCTAATACTGGCCAACCCAGCCGTGGTTCGGGGAGCTAATGAGATGGTGCCCTTCTCCCCTTCTACTGGGGCCAGCCTGCCTAGCCAACAGCCTTACCTCACCTCGTCCTGCTGACGGAGATTCCGGAACTGCCTTCGGAGACACGCGATGGTGACCATCTCCGCCAGCACGGTTCTGGACTTCCTAATTTGGCTGGCTGACTCCACCAACAGGGCACCAGCGACGATCCCGACTCACTATACAGCCCTCACTGATCCGCTACTCTTTGGCATGAACATCCGAGTGCCACAGAGGGCGAGAACCCTCCTAATGAAGGGGATTAGCGCCTCGAGAGAGCCGAGACATCAACCGGTCCTGGCCTGGTCCTTGCATCGTGTTCTGCAGTACCTGGCGTTCGAAAGGGCCATTATGGAGGAAGAACTTCCCTCAACGTGCCGTCTTTCTGCTCGCCTTGACTACGGACTACAGGGCTTCACAGCTGGCGGCAATCATCCGCCACCCGTCCTTCTCCAAACTGGAGGAGGACAGCTCGGCCCTAACCCTCTCTCCATCACCAACATTCCTAGCCAGGAACGGCCGAGCGGGCGACATGATTGGCCCTCTCAGAATACAATCCTTCTTGGAGGGAGGACGCCCACAACCGCTTCGCCCGGTCCGTGCGTTCGAAGACTACGTGGAGCAAACGGAAGAGATTTCTGAGGATCGTCTCTTCTACAACTCGAAATCTAGGATCCCCCTAACCCCGAGGTCCCGGGCGCACCTGCTTTGCCGCATTTTGGAGAGAGCCGACCCGGGCCATGCCCCGCACACCCACAGCATCATGGACTTCGTGGTATCGCTGGCGTTTCTCCGGGGAAGAGCCCGAGGTCAGGCCCAGGCCCGAACCTGAGCCCAGGCCCGAGCCCGTGCCCGAGCCCAGACCCGAGCACAGGCCCGATCCCAGACCCGAGCCCGAGCCCAGGCCCGAGCCCAGACCTGACCACGAGCCCAAGCCCGAGCCCAGGCCCGAACCCGTGCCCGTGCCCAGGCCCAGGCCCGAACCCGAGCCCAGGCCGAAGCCCGAGCCGGGGCCCAGGCCCGAACCCGAGCCCAGGCCCAAGCCCGAGCCGGGGCCCAAGCCCGAGCCGAGGCCCTAGACCGAGCCCAGGACTAAGCCCTAACCCAAGCCCAGGCCCGAGCACAGACCCAAGCCCAGGCCCGAGCCCAGGTCCGAGCACAGACCCGAGTCCGAGCCCAGGCCCGACCCCGAGCCCAACCCCGAGCCCGAGCCGAGACCCGAGCCCGAGCCCAGGCCCGAGCCGAGCTGGGGAGACCAGGACTCCGGTCACTGCAAGCACTCACAAGCATTCAAACATGCACTCAGTCAGTCACACATACAAACACTCATACAGGCACTCACACATGTATTCAGTCAAACACACCAAGAGGCACACAATCTCACAGATACAGTTACCTGCCTACCGGGACGCTGGGGTGACCAGGGACCGGTCACCTGCCTACCGGGACGATGGGGCAACTCCTTGTCACCTGCCAACCGGGACGCTGGGGCGACCGTGGAACGATCGCCTGCCTACCGGGACGCTGGGGTGACCAGAACTCTATTCATTGCAAGCACTCATAAGCATTCGAACATGCACTCAGTCAGTCACACATACGAACACTCATACAGGCACTCACACATGTATGCAGTTAAACATACCAAAATGCACACAATCTCTAACACACAGATACCTGCCAACCGGGACGCTGGGGTGAACAGGGACTAGACACCTGCCTACCGGGACGATGGGGCAACTCCTTGTCACCTGCCAACCGGGACGCTGGGGCGACCGTGGAACGATCGCCTGCCTACCGGGACGCTGGGGTGACCAGGACTCCATTCACTGCAAGCCATCATAAGCATTCAAACATGCCCTCAGCCAGTCACACATACTAACACTCAAACAGGCACTCATGTATGCAGTCAAACATACCAAAAGACACACCCTCAAACACACAGTTACCTGCCTACCGGGACGCTGGGGTGACCAGGGACTGGACACCTGCCTACCGGGACGCTGGGGCAACTCCTTGTCACCTGCCAACCGGGACGCTGGGGCGACCGTGGAACGATCGCCTGCCTACCGGGACGCTGGGGTGACCAGGACTCCATTCACTGCAAGCACTCACAAGCATTCAAACATGCACTCAGTCAGTCACACATACTAACACTCAAACAGGCACTCATGTATGCAGTCAAACATACCAAAAGACACACCCTCAAACACACAGTTACCTGCCTACCGGGACGCTGGGGTGACCAGGGACTGGACACCTGCCTACCAGGACGCTGGGGCAACTCCTTTTCACCTACCAACCGGGACGCTGGGGCGACCGTGGAACGATCGCCTGCCTACCGGGACGCTGGGGTGACCAGGACTCCATTCACTTCAAACACTCACAAGCATTCAAGCATGCACTCAGCCAGTCACACATACAAACACTCATACAGGCACTCACTCATGTATGAAGTCAAACATACCAAAAGGCACTCCCTCAAACACACAGTTACCTGCCTACCGGGACGCTGGGGTGACCAGGGACTGGACAACTGCCTACCAGGACGCTGGGGCAACTCCTTGTCACCTGCCAACCAGGATGCTGGGGCGACCGTGGAACGATCGCCTGCCTACCGGGACAATGGGGTGACCAGGACTCCATTCACTTCAAACACTCACAAGCATTCAAGCATGTACTCAGCCAGTCACACATACAAACACTCATACAGGCACTCACACATGTATGCAGTCAAATATACCAAAGGCACTCCCTCAAACTCACAGTTACCTGCCTACCGGGACGCTGGGGTGAACAGGGACTGGACACCTGCCTACCGGGACGCTGGGGCAACTCCTTGTCACCTGCCAACCGGGACGCTGGGGCGACCGTGGAACGATCGCCTGCCTACCGGGACGCTGAGGTGACCAGGACTCCATTCACTGCAAGCACTCACAAGCATTCAATCATGCTCATAAGCAGATTCAGATCTCGCGTTCTTCCCTACACACATTCACCCATACATATAGTCAACCTACAAGCACACCGTTTTGCGGGGACTTCCGTGCACTATGGAACTTACAAATCAATCTTTTGCGTTTCGCGACATGCGCTCTCATCACGCGGGACCATGACACACATGCACGCACCACACGACACATCTCGCATCCCACGAGAAAATCACATGCAGCATGTGACACGCGTGCGCACTTCATGGGTCATACACACACACAGACTCACACACACACGCAAACACGCAGACGCAATATAGGAGATAAAATAGTACAGTCAGACATCATAAGTGATTTCAAAGCCAATGAAAGCATCGATATGAAAGTCTGCGATTATACATTTTATCTTCTATATTGTGTAAATACATACGTGATCTTAGACAAGGTCACTAACCTTACTTTCCATGGTGCCTATAAGCTGCCGAGCGACGTAAATTTCCATTAAACGCCCCTTCTGTCTGGAAGAAGAAGAAACATTGCAATCAGGGAGCGTAAGCAAATTCAAAGCTATCTTTGACTACAAGCAAGACTATGCGAATATAGCTCTTATTCTATGCATTGCATCTAGACGAGTATACACGTGCTCTCTAACTGACAAAGTCACTAACCTTATAGCCATGGATCCAAGCGACGTGTGGTTTCCTGAAGTCGTGTGGTCGGGCGTCTGAACTGTGCGGGTCCTCCAAGTTCCCCGATTGGCGAGGCGCGAGGGAGCCCGGAGAGCAAACCGAAAACAAGAACACAGATGTGGTCGCCCAAAAGCTAAACGGTAACAGTATGTATGAATGACTTTATCGTGCACACACACACACACACACACACACACACACACACACACACACACACACACACACACACACACACACACACACACACACACACACACACACACACACACACACACACACACACACACACACACACACACACACACACACATATATATATATATATATATATGTGTGTGTGTGTGTGTGTGCATACACACACGCACACACATATATATATATATATGTATATATATAATATATATATATGTGTGTGTGTGTGTGTGCGTGCGTGCGTGTGTGTGTGTGTGTGTGTGTGCGTGTGTGTGTGTGTGTGTATAGATATTGTTGGCATCTTTCTGTCTCGGAAGACAATGGAGTTCGCGTATTTTCTTTTTTTTATGCGCGCGTGTACATATGTGTGTGCTTGTGTGTGAGTGCTTTTATTTGAATATCATAAAGGTTAATAGGAATTACCCGGTAACGATCAGGCGTCTTCCCAACATGTAATTTTTTCCCAAGAAATCGAAAGAAATCCTTTGGAGCGAAAATCGTCGAAAGATTGGTGGAGAACCTGAGGCTCCTGCTGACTCCGATCAACTCCGACGGACTCGGGTAATTTCCGACAGATTTTTTTTGCAGACTCTGACAGATACCGTTGCAGAATCTGATCAATTCTGACGGAATGGTGGATTCTGATAGACTGCAACAGAATCTGACTGGATGACAGATTTTAATAGACTCCAACAGATTTTGGCAGACAGACGGAGTTGAGGAGTAGAAAGACATGTAGAGAACTGAACAGAAGATTTACTTCACGAAAACTGAGACACAATTCAAAAACCTAGAACCACCATTCTTAATAGTAAAAAAAAAAGAAAAAAAAAAAGAAAAAATTCTGCGTCCTTTCAATATCAGATTTTATTGATTTCTCTTGGATCTTCAGGGTCCATCAAACGTGGTCACTGTTATCCACATTCTTTGAGACGGTGTCAATGGAGTCTTACTGCATATAGGATCTTTGAGAAGGTTGACTTGTGCAAGGTAACCAACCTGGTCTATGTGGAACATGGGAAAGACTTTGCGTGGGAAGAGAAATCCTTCTGGTCGGGCATGGGGTCAACAGTCTCTGCGAACTCGCTCGCCTGAATGATTTCATTTTTATACACGCGCATACACATACTCGCACGCGTATAGTTTTCCACTTGAAGGTAAACTAAGGCTCGTTTCACAGTGTTCCCGGTACGGATGCGAAAATATGTTTCGGATACTTTTTGATGTTACTGGTACGTTTTGCAACGCTGAGCAAAAGGACACAAAATTGAATGAAGAGGCCAAAAGTGAACACTATCTGTATTTTTTCGCATATGAATCCATACATTGTATACCATTCACCACCTTGTAAGGATTACAGACGGCTTTAAAAGCGCCCCGTTGCCTCCGTATCGTTAACGTCCCTTTCCTTGGCAAGACCCACAAAAACGTTGCTCAAAATCTCGTGGGCGGGGAATTGTGTGTGTGTGTGTGTGTGTGTGTGTGTGTGTGTGTGTGTGTGTGTGTGTGTGTGTGTGTGTGTGTGTGTGTGTGTGTGTGTGTGTGTGTGTGTGTGTGTGTGTGTGTGTGTGTGTGTGTGTGTGTGTGTGTGTGTGTGTGTGTGTGTGTGTGTGTGTGTGTGTGTGTGTGTGTGTGTGTGTGTGTGTGTGTGTGTGTGTGTGTGTGTGTGTGTGTGTGTGTGTGTGTGTGTGTGTGTGTGAGTGTGTGTGTGTGTGTGTGTGTATGTGTGTGTGTGTGTGTGTGTGTGTATGTGTATGTATATGTGCGTGTGTGTGTGTGTATGCGTGCGTGCGTGCGTGTGTGTGTGTGTGTATGCGTGCGTGCGTGCGTGTGTGTGTGTGTGTGTGTGTGTGTGTATGCGTGCGTGCGTGCGTGTGTGTGTGTGTGTATGCGTGCGTGCGTGTGTGTGTGTGTGTGTGTGTGTGTGTGTGTGTGCCTGCGTGCGTGTGTGTGTGTGTGTGTGTGTGTGTGTGTGTGTGTGTGTGTGTGTGTGTGTGTGTGTGTGTGTGTGTGTGTGTGTGTGTGTGTGTGTGTGTGTGTGTGTGTGTGTGTGTGTGTGTGTGTGTTTATGCATTTAATTATTGATATATTAAATTGATCATTTGTTCAGTACTCAGTTTGTCCACTTTACTCATCATCCCCTTCGTTTGGTCACGTGTTCACTCCGTTTCTTCTTCATTTATTAGAATATGGAAAAATTGAGATAGTAAGAGGAGAGATGAGAGAACTAGTAAGGACCCAAAAATGTGTTGAGTAGAGTCGTAGTCTGGAATTCACGTTTCTATTTTTTCCCTATACTGTGCTTCAACTTGCTTAGAGTGTACTAATAAGGACCACCTAAATAAATGGAAGTAAAAAGGAAATAGGCAAGAGCTGTTTTACCAATAGAGTGATTAACGAATAGAATAGACTTGATAGCCATTCCATTGAGCTCCGAAACCACTGGTTGCTTTAAAAGAAGAAGAGACAACTTTATGGATGGGGAATGATAGGTTGTAATGGACATGCCACTGCCTAGTGTAGGTCTTATGGTCTTTTGCAGTCTCCTTCATTCTTATGTTCTCATGGAAGAGAGGTGAATGGCAAGTGCAGACCTATCGCTCTCGTCCCAAACGGAATAGGAATAATCATCAGAATCAAGGTTGAGAGAGGAATAGTCTTAGTTAACGGCAAGATGAAAGGATCCGTCGTTATGCTTTTTGTATGAGGACGCGCTTGGGGAAGAGTGGCGAAAGGGATGATGGCAACAGATGTCTGCAACGGGACACCTCTCTTTCAGGGAGGCTACTGAAGGTCTGATGATAAGGTCACTCACTCCCAAGTGCTAAGAGGTGAGAGTACAAGAACAGAGGAGTGTCAGGTCAGTCAGTCAGTCAGTCAGGTCAGTAAGTCAGTCAGTCATCTCTCTCTCACTTCTTCACACCGTCTCCCCATCTCTCCCTTTTCCTCTCTTAGTCTCTCTCCTTCTCTCCCTCTTTCCCTAATCCTCTACATACCGCTCTACCCCTCTCCCTCTTTCCCTTCCCTCCTTTCCATTTCCTCTTTCCCTCCCTCCCTCTTTCACTTCCATATTCATCCCCTCCATTCCTCTCGCTTTCTCTCCCTCCCTCCTTCCCTTCCATTCCAAACCTCTTAACATTTCGATTCATCAAGGCAAGATGCCAGTCTCCTGGGCTACCGCCAAGTGGTTTTATTCGATTCAGGGAGACCCAGGGCAGTCAGAGGACTAAAAATGATCTCTTTTAACGATAGCATTGTCAGAGCCGACTTTTAAGCTTGAGTTTGGCCTTCTCCAGAAGATTTTATTCAGCTGAGGGAAGCCTCCACGCGGGCAAAGCTCTATCTAGAGCATAAATGGGCTTTCAAGTGGTTTGTGGGGCTCTTGAGTCTGTGGCTCTTTTTCTTAGGTCAGAAGACGCTCCTGACTTCCAGGTGATGCACTTTCCAGTGTAGGCTTTCCTTTCCAGTCCTTAAGTGAACGCTTTCAAGTATCAGCGTTCTTTTCCAGTTCCAAAGAGGCTTCATTTCCACGAAGTCACGTGTATGGAGAGGCAGTTTTTTTTTACCAATGGGCATTTTGATTTTTGCCCATGGGGGGTGAAAGGGCTTTCATAACGTAATGATATGACGTCAAATGGTCTTTTTTGCCTCGAAGATTGCTTTAGATTCTGTTCAACGAATCATTATGGGCGCTGAAGATGGAGGACGCCCTTTCCAAAAATTGTGTTTTTTCGGGCTTTTGTATTTTTTCTTTTTATCTTCTTTTCTGGGCTGTAATGACTTTTTCTATTTATTTCTTTTGTCGGTCTTTCCCAGGCTTTTTGGCAGTGCGAGGTGGCAAGACTTTCATCTCCCATCTTCCATCTTTTCTTCTCGTCATTTTAAAGAGGAAGAGGTAAGGCCGAACCACTACTGCTAACAACAAATTCTCAGGACTGAAAATTATCAACTTCCAGTCTTCTGACCTTAATACGTCGTCCAGACGAACCTTGTCTGGAACGACGGGTTTTGCTTTTGGGCGACGGCAGAGACCACAGGTAAATGCGTAAGGCCCGTTTAAGTTGAGACATCTCCTGTCGTCGCAGAGCCATTCCCTGGGCGGGGGAGATGGCTTCTTGGGTCGAGGAATACCAGTGGGGAAGGTCTCAGAAGAGGAAGGTCGAGGTGGAGGTGAGGAGACGTCCTCTTCGTTCTCTTTGTCTCCTACTTCGACCTTCCTCGACTGTTTTGGGCTTTCTTTGCGTGGGTTCCATGTTCCAAAACTAGCATTAGGTGGTTCATAACATTAGATGAAATATTGTGTGCGAAAATGGGTGAACGTCGACCGGCTGGCAATCCGAACGTATTGGTTGGTCTTGGGGATGGGACGTGAAAAATACGGAGACAACGGGCTGCTTTCAATTCTAAGTCGTCAGAAATCCTTATAAGGTGGTGAATGGTATAAAAAGTATCGATTCATATAAAAAATAAAGAAAGTATTCACTTTTGGCCTCTCCATTCAATTTTATATCCTTTTGCTCAGCGTCGTAAAACGTACCAGTAACATCAAAAAGTATCCAAAACATGCAGCACTTTCGTATCGATACTGGGAACACTATGTGAAACGAACTTTAGGCTACCTTGAAGTGGAAAACTATACGCGTGTGCGTGTGTGTATGTGTATGCGATCGTATGTATGCGCGTGTATAAAAATGAAATCATGCAGGCGAGCGACTTCGCAGAGACTTCGGTGAGAGGTGCTGCTGCCGACTGTTGGTCCGATGCCCGACCGGGGGGAATTTCCCTTCCCATGTTCCACATAGACCAGGTTGGTTACAGTGCACCAGCCAACCTTCTCAAGTAAGAATCCATTGACAATGTCTCAAAGAATGTGGATAATAGTGACCACGTCAGCACGTCTGATGGATCCTGAAGATCCAAGAGACATCAGCAAAACCTGACCGACATTGAAAGGACACGATTTTTTTTTCTATTAAGAATAGTGGTTCTAGGTCTTTGAATTATGTCTCAAATTTCGTGAAGTAAATCTTCTGTTCAGTTCTCTACATGTCTTTCTGGTCCTCAACTCCGTCTATGTCTGCCGAAATCTGTCGAAATCCATTAGAATCTGTCATTCGGTCAGATTCTGTTGCAGTCTTAGAGTCCACCATTTCGTCGGAATTGATCAGAATCTGCTACAGTATATGTCAGAATCTGCAAAAGTCTGTCGGAAATTACCCGAGTCTGTCGGAGTCTGCAAGAGCTTCAGGTTCTCCGCCAATCTTTCGATGATTTTCTCTTCAAGGGATTTCTTTCGATTTCTTGGGAAAAAATTACGAGTTCGGAAGACACCTGATCGTTACCAGGTAATTCCTATTAATCTTTATGATATTCAAATAAAAGCACTCACACACAAGCACACGTATATGTACACGCGCGCATAAAAAAAGAAAAAACGCGAACTCCATTGTCTCCCGAGACAGAAGGATGCCAACAATATCAATACATACATACATACATACATACATACATACATACATACATACATATATATATACATACATACATACATAAATACATACATGCATACATACAAATATATATATATATATATATATATATATATATATATATATATATATATATTTATGTATGTGTATGACTGTATTCACACACACACACACACACACACACACACACACACACACACACACACACACACACACACACACACACACACATATATATATATATATATATATATAAATATGTGTGTGTGCACACAATAAAGTCATTCATACATACTGTTACCGTTTAGCTTTTGGGCGACCACATCTGTGTTCTTGTTTTCGGTTTGCTCTCCGGGCTCCCTCGCGCCTCGCCACTCGGGGAACTTGGAGGACCCGCACAGTTCAGACGCCCGACCACACGACTTCGGGAAACCAGACGTCGCTTGGATCCCTGGCTATAAGGTTAGTGACTTTGCCAGTTAGAGAGCACGTGTGTACTCGTCTAAATGCAATACATAGAATAAGAGCTATATTCGCATAGTCTTGTTTGTAGTCAAAGATAGCTTTGAATTTGCTTACGCTCCCTGATTGCAATGTTTCTTCTTCTTCCAGACAGAAGGGGCGTTTAATGGAAATTGACGTCGCTCGGCAGCTTGCAGGCACCATGGAAAGAAAAGTAAGTGACTTTGTCTATGTAAGATATCGTATGTATTTACACAATATAGAAGATAAAATATGTAATCGCAGACTTTCATCTCTGTGCTTTCATTGGCTTTGAAATCACTGATGATGTCTGACTGTACTATTTTATCTCCTATATTGCGTCTGCGTGTTTGCGTGTGTGTGTGAGTCTCTGTGTGTGTATGACCCATGAAGTGCACACGCGTGTCACATGCTGCATGTGATTTTCTCGTGGGATGCGAGATGTGTCGTGTGGTGCGTGCATGTGTGTCATGGTCCCGCGTGATAAGTGCGCATGTCGCGCAGCGCAAAAGACTGATTTGTAAGGTCCATAGTGCACGGAAGTCCCTGTAAAACGGTGTGCTTGAAAGTTGACTATATGTATGGGTGAATGTGTGTATGGAAGAACGCGAGATCTGGATCTGCTTATGAGCATGATTGAATGCTTGTGAGTGCTTGCAGTGAATGGAGTCCTGGTCACCCCAGCGTCCCGGTAGGCAGGCGATCGTTCCACGGTCGCCCCAGCGTCCCGGTTGGCAGGTGACAAGGAGTTGCCCCAGCGTCCCGGTAGGCAGGTGTCCAGTCCCTGGTCACCCCAGCGTCCCGGTTGGCAGGTAACTGTGTGTTTGAGGGTGTGCCTTTGGTATATTTGACTGCATACATGTGTGAGTGCCTGTATGAGTGTTTGTATGTGTGACTGGCTGAGTGCATGCTTGAATGCTTGTGAGTGTTTGAAGTGAATGGAGTCCTGGTCACCCCAGCGTCCCGGTAGGCAGGTGATCGTTCCACGGTCGCCCCAGCGTCCCGGTTGGCAGGTGACAAGTAGTTGCCACAGCGTCCCGGTAGGCAGGTGCCCAGTCCCTGGTCACCCCAGCGTCCAGGTAGGGTATGCCTTTGGTATGTTTGACTGCATACGTGTGTGAGTGTCTGTGTGATTGTATGTGTGACTGCCTGAGTGCATGTTTGAATGCTTGTGAGTGCTTGCAGTGAATGGAGTCCTGGTCACCCCAGCGTCCCGGTAGGCAGGCGATCGTTCCACGGTCGCCCCAGCGTCCCGGTTGGCAGGTGACAAGGAGTTGCCCCAGCGTCCCGGTAGGCAGATGTCCAGTCCCTGGTCACCCCAGCGTCCCGGTAGGCAGGTAACTGTGTGTTTGAGATTGTGTGCCTCTTGGTATGTTTGACTGAATACATGTGTGAGTGCCTGTATGAGTGTTTGTATGTATGACTGGTTGAGTGCATGCTTGAATGCTTGTGAGTGTTTGAAGTGAATGGTGTCCTGGTCACCCCAGCGTCCCGGTAGGCAGGCGATCGTTCCACGGTCGCCCCAGCGTCCCGGTTGGCAGGTGACAAGGAGTTGCCCCAGCGTCCCGGTAGGCAGGTGTCCAGTCCCAGGTCACCCCAGCGTCCCGGTAGGCAGGTAACTGTGTGTTTGAGGGTGTGTCTTTTGGTATGTTTGACTGCATACATGAGTGCCTGTTTGAGTGTTAGTATGTGTGACTGACTGAGAGCATGTTTGAATGCTTGTGAGTGCTTGCAGTGAATGGAGTCCTGGTCACCCCAGCGTCCCGGTAGGCAGGCGATCGTTCCACGGTCGCCCCAGCGTCCCGGTTGGCAGGTGACAAGGAGTTGCCCCAGCGTCCCGGTAGGCAGGTAACTGTGTGTTTGAGGGTGTGTCTTTGGTATATTTGACTGCATACATGTGTGAGTGCCTGTATGAGTGTTTGTATGTGTGACTGGCTGAGTGCATGCTTGAATGCTTGTGAATGTTTGAAGTGAATGGATTTACTGGTCACCCAAGCGTCCCGGTAGGCAGGCGATCGTTCGACGGTCGCCCCAGCGTCCCGGTTGGCAGGTGACAATAAATTACCCCCGCGTCCCGGTAGGCAGGTGCCCAGTCCCTGATCACCCGAGCGTCCCGGTAGGCAGGTAACTGTGTGTTTGAGGGTGTGTCTTTGGTATATTTGACTGCATACATGTGTGAGTGCCTGTATGAGTGTTTGTATGTGTGACTGGCTGAGTGCATGCTTGAATGCTTGTGAATGTTTCAGGTGAATGGATTTACTGGTCACCCCAGCGTCCCGGTAGGCAGGCGTTCTTTCCCAGGTCGCCCCAGCGTCCCGGTTGGCAGGTGACAAGGAGTTGCCCCAGCGTCCCGGTAGGCAGGTGACCAGTCCCTGGTCACCCCAGCGTTCCGGTAGGCAGGTAACTGCGTGTTTGAGGGTGTGTCTTTGGTATATTTGACTGCATACATGTGTGAGTGCCTGTATGAGTGTTTGTATGTGTGACTGGCTGAGTGCATGCTTGAATGCTTGTGAATGTTTCAGGTGAATGGATTTACTGGTCACCCCAGCGTCCCGGTAGGCAGGCGATCGTTCCACGGTCGACCCCAGCGTCCCGGTTGGCATGTGACAAGGAGCTGCCCCATCGTCCCGGTAGGCAGGTGACCAGTCCCTGGTCACTCCAGCGTCCCGGTTGGCAGGTAACTGTGTGTGTGAGATTGTGTGCCCCTTGGTGTGTTTGACTGAATACATGTGTGACTGCCTGTATGAGTGTTTGTATGTGTGACTGACTGAGTGCATGTGTGAATGCTTGTGAGTGCTTGCAGTAAATGGAGTCCTGGTCTCCCTAGTTCAGCTCGGGCCTGGGCTCGGGCTCGGGTCTTTGCTCGGGCTCGAGGTCGGGCTCGGGGTTAGGCCTGGGCTCGGACTCGGGTCTGTGCTCGGACCTGGGCTCGGGCCCTGTGCTCGGGCCTGGGCTTGGGTCTGTGCTCGGGCCTGGACTTGGGCTCGGGCTTAGTCCTGGGCTCGGTCTCGGGCCTCGGCTCGGGCTTGGGCCCCGGCTAGGGCTTGGGCCTGGGCTCGGGCTCGGGCCTGGGCCTGGGCACGGTCACGGGTTCGGGCCTGGGCTCGGGCTTGCGCTCGTGGTCGGGCCTGGGCTCGGGTCTGGGCTCGGGCCTGGGCTCGGGCCTGGGCTCGGGCACGGGCTCGGGCCTGGGCTCAGGTTCGGGCCTGGGCTTAGGGTCAGACTCGGGCCTGGGCTCGGGCTCGGGTTCGGGCCTGGACGCGAGCTTAGGCTCGAGGCTGTGCTCGGGCCTGGGCTAGGGCTCGGGCCAGTACCTGAGCCCAGGCCCCAGCCCAGGCCTGAGCCCAGACCTGAGCCCAGGCCTGAGCCCCATCCCGAGTCCAGGCCCGAGCCCAGGCCCGAGCCGAGGCGCGAGCCCGAGCCCTAGCCCAAGCTCGAGCCCAGGCCCGAGCCGAGGCGCGAGCCCGAGCCCAGGCCCGAGCCCGAGCCCGAACCCGAGCCCAGGCCCGAGCCCGAACCCGAGGCCAGGCCCGAGCCCGAGCACAGGCCCGAGCCCAGGCCCTAGCCCGAACCAGAGCCCAGGACCGAGCCCAAGCCCGAGCCCAGGCCCGAGCCCGAGCCCAGGCCCGAGCCCGAGCCCAGGCCCGAGCCCGAGCCCGAGCCCAGGCCCGAACCCGAGCCCGATCCCGAACCCAGGCACAACCCGAGCCCAGGCCCAGGCCCGTACCCGAGCCCAGGCCTTAGCCCGAGCCCACGCCCGAGTCCGAGCCCAGGCCCGAGCCCAGGACCGAGCCCGAGCCCGAACACGAGCCTAGGCTCGAACCCTAGCCCGAGCCCTTACCCAGGCACAAGCCCGAGCCCAGACCCAGGCCGGAACCCGAGCCCAGGCCTGAGCCTATGCCCGAGCCCAGACCCGAGCCCAGGCCCGAGCCCGAGACCAGACCCGAGCCCAGGCCTGACCCCAGCCCGAGCCCAGGCCAGAGCCCAAGCCCAGGCCCGATCCCGAGCCCTAGCCCAATCTCGAGCCCAGGCCCGAGCCCACGCCCAAGCCCGAGCCCAGGCCCGAGCCCAGGCCCGATCCTGAGCCCGAGCCCGAGACCAGGCCCGAGCCCGAACCCGAGGCCAGGCCCGAGCCCGGCCTGAACCCGAGCGTGAGCCCAAGCCCATTTTTATTATTATTATTATTATCATCATCATTATTATTATTATTATTATTATTATTATTATTATTATTATTATTATTATTATTATTATTATTATTATTATTATTATTATTATTATTATTATTATTATTATTATTATTATTATTATTATTATTACTACTACTATTATTATTATTATTATTATTATTATTATTATTATTATTATTATTATTATTATTATTGTTGTTATTATTATCTGATGAATTCTGTTTTCAAGTCAGTTAGGTGAGTGGTTATTTGTTTCTTTAACTCAATTTCAAGGTTACCGTGAATGAGAGTAGAATGCAAGTAATTAAAAATGGCTTTATTTCTCTGCTGAATTTGACATTACCAGAGGTCGTGTTTGGCAATGAAGGTTCGAGGTCGTGTCGTGGTACATGAGAACGTTGATGTTTTATCCCTTGTATTTAAAGGTTGAGAGCATCAACGCTTCGAAGATGTCCACCTGGTAAGCTAGAGATAGCTGAAAGTGTAGATTCAATAAAGGTGGTAAAGAAACGATGGAGTGTTCGTTTCACAAGTTGACTTTAAGTCACAGGAAATTAAACAAATATCTATCACTCACTGGTAATGTCACTCGCTTGACCGCCCGCTTGTCTTTGTCTCTGCGTGACGCTATTTTACGCTGTTCGCTTGCCCAAGGCAGTTGCTAATTTTAATTTTCTACAATTATTCCTTGTACACAGAAATTTACATTCATTCATATTTCAGTTGTACAATAATTCAAATTTATTCAACTTTCGCATTACAAAATAATTGGTAATCAATTATGTAAACAGAATGGCAATTTGATTGTTCTAGAAGATTCACGCCCGCTACACGCATGCACATATAAAGTATACATACACACTTCCAACTACGCATTTACTTGTATCTCCTACATGTATATAAAGTGCTACGATCTGTAAAAGCCTTCAGATTGGAACTTGTCGTGGAGCCCTACCTCCAGATGAGAATCTAAAAATATTGCTACTTCTCGTTGTTCATAAAGTTCTCCAAACCTATTCTCCCTTGAGAGTCATCGTCCGTTCGTGTGAAAAATCAAGACTTCATCTTCAGATTCCATATCTTTCCACAACAGTTTGAAAACCCGACTGTTTAGGCGCCACACTTGGTCAAGTTGAGGACCTTGACAGTCATGTTAAAGAGATCCCTTATTTCAACACTTAAGGTTTCACAACGAAGGATGCAGTATGTAACTACAACTGGTGGATTTTTTTTCTTTCTCCCTTGTGATGAATCCAGTCTGCAGACTGAGCATGGCTGGAGCTCCATCTGCACACACCCATACCAGCAGCGAACTCCACCAAAGTTTGTTTCCCGAAAAGTTTGATACATCATGAAAAATAGCTGTTGCTCTTGTACAACATTTCATTGGGCGCAAGAACAGTATTTCCTCTTTTACACAGTTGCCTAACACGAAACGAGCATACACCAGTAGGTAAGAACACTGGGGGATGTCGGTCGTTTCGTTACATTGGATGGCAAAAACAGGAGAATGGTCGAGAATTTAATCTTTGGTTCCTTGAGACAGTTCATCGATCCTTTCCTTGACTGTATAGTTTGATAGTGAATTCTGGGAAAGCTTGTTTGCTCTCTTTCTCCAGAACGAGTTTTGCTGGACGAAGTAGACTTGGTTTTATGAGAGATTCTCCGATCTTATGGTTCTTCTAGCTCTTTGCAGTCAACATGGCGATCTCACAGGAAGCGTTATTAAACATTGAAGTTTGTTGTCGAAATAACCCAGTACCGTCCAACTTAGTTGGGTTCAAGGATTTTCTACTTCTTCTTCGTTTTTTCCTCTTTTTTTCAAAGAAAACGTTGGTCTTGCCTTCAAGAGCGGGATGTTTTGTCCTCAAGTAATAAAAAGAATCGTAGACACTGCTAGTGACTACAATTATACATG
>NC_134814.1:17814072-17819072 GCF_046742065.1 Oratosquilla oratoria
TCCTATAGCTTTCTCACATATCTGTCTTACCACAAAGATCTGATCTACACAACCTCTACCCGTCCTAAATCCACACTGTTCCTCACCAGTTACTCCTTCTGTTCCTCTCCTAATCCTCTCAATTAAGATTCTCCCATAAGCCTTCCCTACTACACTCAACAGGCTAATCCCTCTGAAATTACTACATTCACACTTGTCCCCTTTTCCCTTGTACAGAGGAACTATACAGGCACTACTCCAGTCCTCCGGTACTCTACCCTCTCTCCAGCAAACATTAAATAATCTCACCAACCAGTCCACCATCACTGAACCTCCCCTTTTCAGACATTCTGCATGACATCCATCCAGACCAGGTGCCTTACCTGCTTTCATCATCTTTACAACTGCCTTCACTTCATCCTTCCTTATTTCTCCTCCATTCTCCTCACTCATCACTCTCATTTTCTTCGTATTTCCCACTGCAGCTATCTTTCCCTCCCTATCCTCCTTCACATTCAGCAACTCCCTAAAATATTCTGCCCATCTTCCCCTCACTGCCATCTCTTCCATTATCAACTCTCCATCTGTACCTTTTACCTTTTCTTCCCTACTTGATTCGCCTCCTCTTCCTCTCTTAATTTCTTTCCAAAACATCTTTTTATTACTTTCAAAATTTTCTGTCATACTCCTACCCCATTTCACATCTGCTCTCCTCTTTGCCTCCTTTACCTTTTGCTTTACTTCTCTTTTCTTTTCTTTGTACGTCTCATATGACTCCCCTGTCCTCTTTTGTAACCAATCTGTGAATGCTCGCTTCTTCTCTTCTACAACCTTCTTTGTTTCCTCATCCCACCATTCACTACCCTTTCTTCTATTTCCCCCTGTCCTTCTTGTTCCACACACCATCCTTGCACACTTTAAGACTCCCTCCTTGAACCATCCCCATTCCTCCTCCACACCCATCTCTGCTCTATCCTTAACTCCCTCCCACTCCTCCTTCAGCTTCTTTTCGTACTCCTTCTCCTTTTCCTTTTCATTCAAGGAGTTCACTCTAAGAACCTCCGTTTCTTTTGTCCCTTTCCTCATTCTCCATCTACCCTCCACTCTCAACTTACCTTCCACCAAAAAATGATCTGATATTCCCCCACCCTCTCCCCTTAGCACATGTACATCCTTAACTCTTCCTATCATAATCCTGTTTACCACTACATAATCCATTAGCGCTCTATCTACCACCCTTCCCTCCACCACCCTCTCCCATGTGTACTTATGCTTGACTTTCTTCCGAAACACTGTATTTGCTATCATCAACTCTCTTTCTAGACACATTTCCACCATCAACTCTCCACTACGATTCTTTCCTGGAACTCCACACTTCCCAACCACTCCATCGATTGGACCGTTTCCCACTCTAGCATTAAGGTCTCCCAGTACTATTACACTGACATTTCTTCCCAAACCCTCTATGCACTCATTTAAATCTATCCAAAAGGCCTCCCTTTCTTCCATGCTCTTCTCACTGCCCGGCCCATATGCACTTACAAAGACCCACATCTCCTTTCCCAGTTTCACCTTCATCCACATTATCCTTGAGGAAACCTCCTTCCACTCCACTACCCCTTTACCTATCTCCTCACTTACTAGAATAGCCACCCCTTCCCTCCCTCGCCCTCTCTTCACTCCTGATAACCTCCCACTTACACTCCCAAACATACACTCACCCTTCCCTTTCAACTTAGTTTCACTCAAAGCCAACACATCCAACTTTCTTCTCACAAACATACTACCTATCTCTTCCCTTTTACTCTCATCTGTACCACATCCACGCACATTAAAAGACCCAAACCTTAGGGTGCTGGCCCGAGGCCCGCCAGCACCCCTTATGCCTTTTCTTTTCATTTTAGGTAATTGCCCCTTGGGGCTACAGGGAGAAGGATGCCTAGTCCCTCTCCCCGTCCCTTTCTTCTCGCCTCTTACGATCCAAGTGGGAAAACTTGGTGGCAGTATTCTTTTCCCCCACCACAGGGAAAATAATAATAATAATAATAATAATAATAATAATAATAATAATAATAATAATAATAATAATAATAATAATAATAATAATAATAATAATAATAATAATAATAATAATAATAATAATGGGCTCGGGCTCACGCTCGGGTTCGGGCCTGGCTCGGGCCTGGGCTCGAGATTGGGCTAGGGCCTGGTCTCGGGCTCGGGCTCAGGATCGGGCCTGGGCTCGGGCTTGGGCGTGGGCTCGGGCCTAGGCTCGGGCTCGGGCCTGGGCTCGAGATTGGGCTAGGGCCTGGGCTCAGGCTCGGGCTCGGGATCGGGCCTGGGCTTGGGCTCTGGCCTGGGCTCGGGCTGGGGTCAGGCCTGGGCTTGGGTCTGGTCTCGGGCTCGGGCCTGGGCTCGGGTCTGGGCTCGGGCATAGGCTCAGGCCTGGGCTCGGGTTCGGGCCTCGGCTCGGGCCTGGGCTCGAGCTTGGGCTAGGGCTCGGGCTCGCGCCTCGGCTCGGGCCTGGGCTCGAGCTTGGGCTAGGGCTCGGGCTCGGGCCTGGACTCGGGCTCGGGCTTGGGCCTGGGCTCGGACTCGGACCTAGGCTCGGGTCTGGGCTCAGGTCTGGGCTCAGGCCTTGGCTGGGGCCTGGGCTTTGGTTCAGGGTCGGGTCTGGGCTCAGGCACTGGCCCGTGCCCTAGCCCAGGCCCGAGTACAGGCTCGAGCCTAAGTACGCGCCCAGGCCCGAACCCGAGCCCGAGCCCAGGCCCGAGTCTGACCCTAAGCCCAGGCCCGAACCTGAGCCCAGGCCCGAGCCCGTGCCCGAGCCCAGACCCGAGCACAGGCACGAGCCCAGACCCGAGCCCGAGCCCAGGCCCGAACCCGTGCCCGTGCCCAGGCCCAGGCTCGAGCCCGGGCCCAGGCCCAAGCCTGAGCCGGGGCCCAAGCCCGAGCCGAGGCCCGAGACCAAGCCCAGGACTAAGCCCGAGCCCAAGCCCAGGCCCGAGCACAGACCCAATCCCAGGCCCGAGCACAGACCCAAGCCCAGGCCCGAGCCCAGGTCCGAGCACAGACCCGAGTCAGAGCCCAGGCCTGATATGACCCCGAGCCCGACCCCGAGCCCGAGCCCAGACCCGAGCACGAGCCCAGGCCCGAGCCGAACTGGGGAGACCACGACTCCATTCACTGTAAGCACTCACAAGCATTAAAACATACACTCAGTCAGTCACACAAACAAACACTCATACAGGCACTCACACATGTATTCAGTCAAACACACCAAGAGGCACACAATCTCAAACACACAGTTACCTGCCTACCCGGACGCTGGAGTGACCAGGGACTGGTCACCTGCCTACAGGGACGATGGGGCAACTCCTTGTCACCTGCCAACCGGGACGCTGGGGCGACCGTGGAACGATCGCCTGCCTACCGGGACGCTGGGGTGACCAGTAAATCCATTCACTTCAAACACTCACAAGCATTCAAACATGCACTCAGCCAGTCACACATACAAACACTCATACAGGCACTCACACATGTATGCAGTCAAATATACCAAAGGCACACCCTCAAACACACAGTTAACTGCCTACCGGGACGCTGGGGTGAACAGGGACTGGGCACCTGCCTACCGGGACGCGGGGGCAACTCCTTTTCACCTGCCAACCGGGACGCTGGGGCGACCGTGGAACGATCGCCTGCCTACCGGGACGCTGGGGTGACCAGTAAATCCATTCACTTCAAACATTCACAAGCATTCAAGCATGCGCTCAGGCAGTCACACATACAAACACTCATACAGGCACTCACATATGTATTCAGTCAGATATACCAAAGACACACCCTCAAACACACAGTTACCTGCCTACCGGGACGCTGGGGTGACCAGGGACTGGACACCTGCCTACCGGGACGCGGGGGCAACTCCTTGTCACCTGCCAACCGGGACGCTGGGGCGACCGTGGAACGATCGCCTGCCTACCGGGACGCTGGGGTGACCAGGACTCCATTCACTGCAGGCACTCACAAGCATTCAATCATGCTCATAAGCAGATTCAGATCTCGCGTTCTTCCCTACACACATTCACCCATACATATAGTCAACCTACAAGCACACCGTTTTGCGGGGACTTCAGTGCGCTATGTACCTTACAAATCAGTCTTTTGCGCTGCGGGACATGTGCTCTTATCACGCGGGACCATGACACACATGCACGAGCACCACACGAGACATCTCGCATCCCACGATGCAGCATGTGACATGCGTGTGCACTTCATGGGTCATACACACACACAGACACAAGCAAACACGCAGACGCAATATAGGAGATAAAATAGTACAGTCAGACATCATAAGTGATTTCAAAGCCAATGAAAGCATAGATATGAAAGCCTGCGACTATACATTTTATCTTCTATGTTGTGTAAATAAATACGTGATCTTACTTAGACAAAGTCACTTACCTTACTTTCCATGGTGCCTATAAGCTGCCGAGCGACGTCAATTTCCATTAAACGCCCCTTCTGTCTGGAAGGTGAAGAAACATTGAAATCAAGGAGCGTAAGCAAATTCAAAGCTATCTTTGACTACAAACGGGACTATGCGAACATAACTCTTATTCTATGCATTGCATCTAGACGAGTACACACGTTCTATCTAACTGGCAAAGTCACTAACCTTATAGCCAGGGATCCAAGCGACGTCTGGTTTCCTGAAGTCGTGTGGTCGGGCGTCTGAACTGTGCGGGTCCTCCAAGTTCCCCGACGGGCGAGGCGCGAGGGAGCCCAGAGAGCAAACCGAAAACAAGAACACAGATATGGTCGCCCAAAAGCTAAACGGTAACAGTGTGTATGAATGACTTTATTGTGTGCAAACACATATATATGTGTGTGTGTACATATATATACATATATATATATATATATATACATATATGTATGTGTGTGTGTGCATACACACACACACACGCACGCACAGCCATACATATGTTTATATATATATATACATATACATATAT
>NC_134814.1:17824072-17826572 GCF_046742065.1 Oratosquilla oratoria
AAACTTAATAAACAAAATTGATTTGCTGCGAGGTAAAGCATGCGTAGAGAATTTTGATATTATAGCTATTACTGAATCCTGAATCAATATGGCTGACACACAGTTACCTACCAACCAGGACGCTGGGGTGACCAGAACTGGACACCTGCCTACCGGGACGCTGGGGCAACTCCTTAATTATAGTCTTCATTGTCACCTGCCAACCGGGACGCTGGGGCGACCATGGAACGATCGCCTGCCTACCGGGACGCTGGGGTGACCAGGACTCCATTCACTTCAAACACTCACAAGCATTCAGGCATGCACTCAGCCAGTCAGACATACAAACACTCATACAGGCACTCACACATGTATGCAGTCAAATATACCAAAGGCACACCCTCAAACACTCATACAGGCACTCACTCATGTATGAAGTCAAACATACTAAAAGGCACACCCTCAAACACGCAGTTACCTGCCTACCGGGACGCTGGGGTGACCAGGGACTGGACAACTGCCTACCGGGACGCTGGGGCAACTCCTTGTCACCTCCCAACCGGGACGCTGGGACGACCGTGGAACGATCGCCTGCCTACCGGGACGCTGGGGTGACTAGGACTCCATTCACTTCAAACACTCACAAGCATTTAGGCATGCTCTCAGCCAGTTAAACATACAAACACTCATACAGGCACTCACACATGTATGCAGTCAAATATACCAAAGGCACACACTCAAACACACAGTTACCTGCCTACCGGGACGCTGGGGCAACTCCTTGTCACCTGCCAACCGGGACGCTGGGGCAACCGTGGAATGATCGCCTGCCTACCGGGACGCTGGGGTGACCAGGACTCCATTCACTTCAAACATTCACAAGCATTCAAGCATGCACTCAGCCAGTCACACATACAAACACTCATACAGGTACTCACACATGTATGCAGTCAAATATACCAAAGGCACACCCTCAAACACACAGTTACCTGCCTACCGGGACGCTGGGGTGACCAGGGACTGGACACCTGCCTACCGGGACGCTGGGGCAACTCCTTGTCACCTGCCAACCGGGACGCTGGGGCGACCGTGGAACGATCGCCTGCCTACCGGGACGCTGGGGTGACCAGGACTCCATTCACTGCAAGCACTCACAAGCATTCAATCATGCTCATAAGCAGATTCAGATCTCGCGTTCTTCCCTACACACATTCACCCATACATATAGTCAACCTACAAGCACACCGATTTGCGGGGACTTCCGTGCGCTATGTACCTTACAAATCAGTCTTTTGCGCTTCGCGACATGCGCTCTTATAACGCGGGACCATGACACACATGCACGAGCACCACACGAAACATCCCGCATCCCACGAGAAAATCACATGCAGCATGTGACACGCGTGTGCACTTCATGGGTCATACACACACACAGACTCACACACACACGCAAACACGCAGACGCAATATAGGAGATAAAATAGTACAGTCAGACATCATAAGTGATTTCAAAGCCAATGAAAGCATAGATATGAAAGCCTGCGACTATACATTTTATCTTCTATATTGTGTAAATACATACGTGATCTTACTTAGACAAAGTCACTTACTTTTCTTTCCATGGTGCCTGCAAGCTGCCGAGCGACGTCAATTTCCATTAAACGCCCCTTCTGTCTGGAAGAAGAAGAAACATTGCAATCAGGGAGCGTAAGCAAATTCAAAGCTATCTTTGACTACAAACAAGACTATGCGAATATAGCTCTTATTCTATATAATGCATTTAGACGAGTACGCACGTGCTCTCTAACTGGTAAAGTCACTAACCTCATAGCCAGGGATCCAAGCGACGTCTGGTTTCCTGAAGTCGTGTGGTCGGGCGTCTGAACTCTGCGGGTCCTCCAAGTTCCCCGAGGGGCGAGGCGCGAGGGAGCCCGGAGAGCAAACCGAAAACAAGAACACAGATGTGGTCGCCCAAAAGCTAAACGGTAACAGTGTGTATGAATGACTTTATTGTGTGCACACATGCATACATACATATATACATATACATACATATATATATATATATATATATATATATATATATATATATATATATATATGTGTGTGTGTGTGTGTGTGTGTGTGCATGTGTGTGCACACACGCACACACATATATATATATATATATATATATATAAATATATATATATATATATATATATATATATATATATATATACATATATGTGTGTGTGTGTGTGTGTGTGTGTGTGTGTGTGTGTGTGTGTGTGTGTGTGTGTGTGTGTGTGTGTGTGTGTGTGTGTGTGTGTGTGTGTGTGTGTGTATGTATAGATATTGTTGGCATCCTTCTGTCTCGGGAGACAATGTAGTTCGTGTTTTTTCTTTTTTATGTGCGGGTGTACATATGTGTGTGCTTGTGTGTGAGTGCTTTTATTTGAATATCATAAAGATTAATAGTAATTACCCGGTAACGATCAGGCGTCTTCCGAAATCGTAATTTTTTCCCAAGAAATCGAAA
>NC_134814.1:17831572-17841572 GCF_046742065.1 Oratosquilla oratoria
ACACGAAGGGACCGCAATTAAGGTGTTCTACAAAGCTTAAATGTCTACCAAGTGCAAGGAGGATGAGAAGATTATAAAAAACATAATCTATAGAAATGTGGTCCCCAAAAAAGAAAGTGACAAATTGTCCTTCACAATCTTTTTATAAAAGTACAAAGACCTCTTCTCTACTTTTAAGGAACAACCCTGCACCAGTACCCCAGGAGGTTCGTCAATCCCACGTAGTATATAAATACACATGCCCAGAGGAGGACTGCACGCCCCTTTCAGTCTACGTCTGGCGATAGCGATGCTTCTGCCAGACTACAACACCGATTATCAACAACCTCCCACTCCGGATTTGGAGGACATCAGGGAGGACATAATGGGATTGGGAGAGAAGATGGAAGAGAAGATGGGAAAGCAGAGTAAGGGATTGGAAGAGAAGATGGAAAAGCAGAGTAAGGTACTGACAGAGAAGACAACATACTGAAAGAGATCAAACGTATGAATGATGGAGACACGGATGAACGGAGATCACCGAAACGTAAATCAACCAGTAAGTATGTGCACTGATACAGATTCAGACGGCGGAGACGAATCTCCTCCGGTTAGGAAAAAACGTATTACATATGAGACTGAATAAAAGCCATGATTCGCATAAGGTCCTTTTATTTATACATCTTACATACTTTATTATCTCAGTAGCAGAAAGGGGCGTAGCCCAGGGCGCGAAGCGCCGCAGTCCAAGAATGTTGTCAATCTTCTCTTTCAGTACCTTACTCTGCTTTTCCATCTTCTCTTCCAATCCCTTACTCTGCTTTTCCATCTTCTCTTCCATCTTCTCTCCCAATCCAATTATGTCCTCCCTGATGTCCTCCAAATCCGGAGTGGGAGGTTGTTGATAACACTGGCCTGCGTTTAAATTTTTTTTGTGAAAGGTCGAAGGTTTTTCAAGTGATTTATAGGTTTCTTGTTGAGCTGAATCCAAAAATGCCATCCGTTTCCTTGGATCAGGTCTAGTTTGTGAGATATGAGAAGTGCGACTTTTGGGCCTTGTGTAGTACTAAGTATAAGGAAAACAAGGCTGCAGGTATACCCTATTCTTCTTCTTCTTTTTTTTTTGCATAAAAATTATACTGTAGCACCCCGAAACTGATACTGAAACCTAATGATGTTTTTGTTTACTTTCAGGAAACTGAAACCGAAACTGAAACTGAAACTGCATTGACTACATTGACAAACTGCATTGACAACACTGAAACTGAAAATGGTTTAGAAAAGTGTGATCTCCAATCAATGTGACTGATTTTATAAGAATCTGTGCTTCTTGTGTTTTTATTTTGGACACGTATCTTAGATTGACAGAAAATGGAACGCAAATGCACAAATCATCCTGATAATGTGATTCTTCCTCGTCGACTAGCAAATATAACTGATTTTGTGAAGAAGGCATATCATGCTTACTTTGGAGTTAAGCTTGGGGACCAGGACAAGCCATTTGCACCCCATGTTAGCTGCAAAACATGTGTCGAGAACTTGCGTGATTGGAGAAATAAAAAAAGGAAGAGCATGCCATTCGCTGTTCCAATGGTTTGGAGAGAGGGTAAAGATCATGTGTCAGACTGCTATTTCTGCATGACTAATCTTAAAGGAGTCAACCGCAAGAACAAGCATTGTATTCAGTATCCTAATGTTCCGTCTGCCATACGACCAGTCCCTCATGGTCCAGGCCTGCCCGTTCCCGAGCCAGATGTTGCAATGGAATCTAGCTCTGAATCGGAATCTGATAACGCACTATGCAGGGCAGAGGGTGGAGAATACATGCCAGAAGAGAATGACCGCCCAGTGCCTCTAACACAAGCAGATCTCAATGACCTGACACGGGATCTAAACCTATCAAAGGAATCAGCACAGCTTCTGGGTTCTCGTCTTCGTGAGAAAAATTTGCTAGCACCTGAGACAACATTCTTTTGGTACCAAGAGCGTGAAAGAGAATTTAGACAGTTCTTCACAACCCAGAAGGACTCGTCATTAGTTTACTGCAACAACATTGCTGGTTTGATTCAATCAATGGGGCTGGACCATGTTGGTACTGAATGGAGACTGTTCATCGACTCTTCCAGCAGAAGTCTCAAGGTAGTCCTCCTTCACAACGGAAATAAATATTCTTCAATTCCAATCGGTCATTCGGTGCAAATGAAAGAAACTCATGATAACATGGATCAGCTACTGTCTGCTCTGAACTACAATGACCATGGTTGGTTGATCTGTGGAGATCTTAAGGTAGTTGGATTGGTTTTGGGACTACAGGGTGGGTACACAAAGTATCCATGCTTTTTGTGTTTGTGGGATAGTCGGGCTGATGATCAACATTTTGTCAGACAAGAATGGCCACCACGACAACGTTTGGAACCTGGTTCACACAATGTTCAGGCTCGTTCTCTTGTTGAACCAAACAAGGTCTTACTCCCACCTTTACATATCAAACTGGGACTGATGAAGAACTTTGTGAAGGCAATGGACAAGGACGGCATGGGATTTACTTTTCTTCAGCAGAGGTTTCCTCGGATCAGTCTGGAAAAGCTTAAGGCTGGCATCTTTGATGGGCCTCAGATAAGGGAACTTATGAAGGACTCAATGTTTGACGATGCACTGAATGCAGCTGAGCTGTCCGTTTGGTGGTCGCTTAAGTCAGTGATAAGAAACTTTCTTGGAAATAACCGAAGTGCAGAATACGAGAAAGAAGTCGATGAGCTCTTGAACAGCTATAAAAAATTAGGGGCTCGCATGTCAGTCAAAATGCACTTTCTACGGTCCCACTTAGACTATTTCCCTCAGAACTGTGGTGACTTCAGTGAGGAACAGGGAGAACGTTTCCACCAGGATATTTGTGTCATGGAAGAACGCTACCAAGGCCGGTGGGATGTGAACTTTCTTGCGGACTACTGTTGGTGTTTGAAACGAGACGTGGTGGCTGCCCAACACAGGAGAAAGTCACTGAAAAGGCCCTTCATCCATGATTAGATTTTCTGTAATATATCCTCTTTATCTTCTGAACTATGCAAGAAAAAATTATTTCTTTTGTCAAGATTTTTTTTTTTTTCAAAATTAAAGGGAATAAATAGCACTAAATGGCGTTTTTAATTATTTTTACCGCCTCGTATCTCAAAAAAGTGACCTGATTGAACAAAATGAGTGTGATTTTTAGATTCTGCATAGCAAATTACCCTAGAATCAGTTATCAGATGCTTTACCTTTGAAACTTCGCAGGCCAGTGTAATCGGTGTTGTAGTCTGGCAGAAGCATCGCTATCGCCTCTTCTTCTGTTATATTGAATATAGATTTTGGAATAACTGTCGACCCGGGCTCCGCTTCTTCCTCACCGAAGTCGGGAACTGAATTGTAATCCGTGTCTTCTTTTGTTGTGAGTAACTCGTCCATGAACAATTCCTTATATACCACATTGCGCGGTTGCCTGTTCACATTTCCCTTCCCCTTGAAAAACCCGGTGAAGATTATAAGAGTCCCAGTTAGTAACCCGTGAACAGGCCACATAGAATTGCCCGTGGGCGAAACAATCGCCGGTGTCTAATAGTAACCCACACCTGTCAAATGTTTGTCCCTGGGACTTGTTAATAGCTTAACTTAACCGGGAACTGCTTCCTCTTTAATTGAATCGGTGTGTCGGTAGCTATGAGTGTTATGCTGGGTATGATGACCTGCTCACCGTCGTACGCTCCATGTCTTGGAGAGGGGGGTCTGTAAGTCCTCCGAGGTCGTAAGTTCTCCGAGGCAGTAAGCCTTTCGAGGCTGTAAGTTCTCCGAGGGTGCAAGTCCTCCGAGGGTGCAAGTCCTCCGAGGGTGCAAGTCCTCCCAGGGTGCAAATCCTCCGAGGGTGCAAGTCCTCCGAAAGTGCAAGTCCTCCGAGGGTGCAAGTCCTCCGAAAGTGCAAGTCCTCCGAGGGTGCAAGTCGATTCTTGATATATGTTAGAAAAAAGCCTTAACGACTGATGAGATTTTTTATATTTGAGATTTTAGAGATCTACGGTTTCGGGAAAATAGACGGAAAAGTTTGATAGAATTCATATATATATATACACACATATATATATATATATATATATATATATATATACATATACATATATATGTATATATATATATATATATATAAATTATATGTATATGTATATATATATATATATATATATATATATATAAATATATATATATACATATTTGAGAAGACAGGAAATCCCTCAAGGGACACGTCCCCTCCGGCCCCTGATTGGCTGAGAGAGCGGTGACGTCACGTCAGGGTAATGGAAACGACTGATTGGCGGCAAGCGAAGCGAGGTTGTCCGAAGGTCTGAGACCCCGCCTTACACCATGGAACATATTTGGCGAGTTCTGCCGGGTTCCTGAGGATGGGGTCGGGCCCTGACACTGTTGTCAGTCATATACGGGCGCACAATTCCATTGTATCTTATCACAATAGAATTAGGGGATATACACGGGTACAATATACTCATATTACCAATTTCGTTTATTTTCTATTTTTTCAAGTAAAAATACCTTTGCTGAGTAGTAGCACCATTTACAGACCCTTCACAATGCATGTAAATAGTAATATTCTCTAGTACAATCTATTTCGGTCCATGTATGTTGCAGTCACTTTCATTTAACTTGTCTAGCAAATATGTAGGCTATGCGTGGTTGACTGCACACCCATGAGTATACATGTAGCTTATGTGTTTATGTGCCTTCACACAGTATCTAATTCAGCGAGGCGTCAGGAATTTCCAACGGGGACTTGCGTCCCCTTTGGGAAAAGAAAACAACATCAGGAAATTCTCTAATTATATTTCTTATTCTCTTAACGAGAGCATGGTCAAATATCGAGAAATTGATAAAAAAAAAAAGATAATGCAAAAGTATTGCCTTATAACTTTAGTTTTCTATAGTCTATCATAGCGCCGCTCACCATTTTCTGTACTTGTTGACCTCCTTCCATATCCTTCGGAAGCCTTGGAACTGGAGGTGTCAACACACCCTGGACCTGTATATTGCTCGTTGGTGACTGGTGAGCTCCGTTCTCTCCCAGTCTTCTGCACACGTCCTTGGTAATAGCTGCTCTTTTTCCACATTCATTCAATCAAGGCTATTCCTATGCTTTATCTCACTTGTTATATTTACCTAAAAATAGTAAGTAGCCACTAGTTTGTTGGTGAATTGAAATCCGTTTGTATTTCGTCAGTAGTTAGTTGTGGTGTTTATGATCATGTATAATTGTAGTCATTAGCAGTGTCTACGATTTTTTTTTTATTACTTGAGGACAAAACATCCTGCTCTTGAAGACAAGACCAACGTTTTCTTTGGAAAAAAGAAGAAAAAACGACGAAGAAGAAGAAAATCCTTGAACCAAACTAAGTTGGACGGTACTGAATTATTTCGACAACAAACTTCAAAGTTTAATGACGCTTCCTGTGAGATTGCCATGTTGACTGCAAAGAACAAGAAGAACCATAACATCGGAGAATCTCTCATAAAACAAAGTCTACTTCGTCCAGCAAAACTCGTTCTGGAGAAAGAGTGCAAACAAGCTTTCCCAGAATTCACCATCAAACTATACAGTCAAGGAAAGGATCGATGAACTGTCTCAAGAAACCAAAGATTAAATTCTCGACCATTTTCATGTTTTTGCCATCCAATGTAACGAAACGACCGACATCGCCCAGTGTTCTTACCTATTGGTGTATGCTCGTTTCGTGTTAGGCAACTGTGTAAAAGAGGAAATACTGTTCTGGCACCCAATGAAATGTTGCACAAGAGCAACAGCTATTTTTCATGATGTATCATACTTTTCTGGAAACAAACTTTGGTGGAGTTCGCTGCTGGTATGGGTGTGCACAGATGGAGCTCCAGCCATGCTTGGTCTGCAGACTGGATTCATCACAAGGGAGAAAGAAAAAAAAATCACCTGTTGTAGTTACATACTGCATCCTTCGTTGTGAAACCTTAAGCTTAGTGTTGAAATAAGGGATCTCTTTAACATGACTGTCAAGGTCCTCAACTTGACCAAGTGTGGAGCCTAAACAGTCGGCTTTTCAAACTGTTGTGGAAAGATATGGAATCTGAAGATGAAGCCTTGATTTTTCACACGAACGGACGATGACTCTCAAGGGGGAATAGGTTTGGACAACTTTATGAACAACGAGAAGTAGCAATATTTCTAGATTCTCATCTGGAGGTAGGGCTCCACGACAAGTTCGGGTTCGGGCCTGGGCCTGGGCTCGGGCTTGTGCCTGGGTTCGGGCTTGGGCTCGGGTTCGGGCCTGGGCTCGGGCTTGGGCTCGGGGCCTGGGCTCGGGTTCGGGCTCGGGCCTGGGCTCGGGCTCGGGCTCGGGCTCGGTCCTGGGCTCGGGCCTGGGCTCGAGCTCGGGCCTGGGCTCGGGTCGGGCCTGGGCTCGGGTTCGGGCTCGGGCCTGGGTTCGAGCTTGGGCTAGGGCTCGGGCTCAGGACTGGACTCGGGCTCGGGCTTGGGCCCGGGCTCGGGCTCGAAACTGGGCTCGGGTCTGGGCTCAGGCCTGGGCTTAGGTCTGGGCTCGGTCCTGGGGTGGGGCCTGGGCTTTGGTTCAGGCTCGGGTCTGGGCTAAGGCACTGGCCCGAGACCTAGCCCAGGCCCGAGCACAGGCTCGAGCCTAAACCCGCGCCCAGGCCCGAGCCCAGGCCCGAGCCCAGGCCCGAGCCTAAGCCCGCGCCCAGGCCCGAGCCCGAGCCCAGGCCTGAGCCCGAGCCCGGGCAAGAGCCCGAGCCCGGGCAAGAGCCGGAGCCCGGGGAAGAGCCCGAGGCCAGGCCCAGGCCCGAACCTGAGCCCAGGCCCTAGCCCGTACCCGTACCCGAGCCCAGACCCGAGCCCGTGCCCGAGCCCAGACCCGAGCCCGAGCCCAGGCCCGAGCCCAGGCCCGACCGAGCCCAAACCCGACCGGGCCCAAACCTGAGCCGGGGCCCAAGCCCGAGCCGAGGCCCGAGACCGAGCCCAGGACTAAGCCCGAGCCCAAGTCTAGGCCCGAGCACAGACCCAAGCCCAGGCCCGAGCCCAGGTCCGAGCACAGACCCGAGTCCGAGCCCAGGCCCGACCCCGAGCTCGAGCCCGAGCCCAGACCCGAGTCCGAGCCCAGGTCCGAGCCGAGCAGGGGAGACCAGGACTCCATTCACTGCAAGCACTCACAAGCATTCAAACATGCACTCAGTCAGTCACACATACAAACACTCATACAGGCACTCACACATGTATTCTGTCAAACACACCAGGAGGCACACAATCTCAAACACACAGTTACCTGCCTACCGGGACGATAGGGCAACTCCTTGTCACCTGCCAACCGGGACGCTGGGGTGACCAGAACTCTATTCATTGCAAGCACTCATAAGCATTCGAACATGCACTCACCCAGCCACACATACAGGCACTCACACATGTATGCAGTTAAACATACCAAAATGTACACAATCTCTAACACACAGATACCTGCCAACCGGGACGCTGGGGTGACCAGGGACTGGACACCTGCCTACCGGGACGCTGGGGCAACTCCTTGTCACCTGCCAACCGGGACGCTGGGGCGACCGTGGAACGATCGCCTGCCTACCGGATCGCTAGGGGTGACCAGGACTTCATTCACTGTAAGTACTTACAAGCATTCAAACATGCACTAAGCCAGTCACACACACAAACACTCATACAGGCACTCACACACGTATGCAGTCAAACATACCAAAAGGCACACCCTTAAACACACAGTTGCCTGCCTACCGGGACGCTAGGGCAGCTCCTTGTCACCTGCCAACCGGGACGCTGGGGCAACCGTGGAACGATTGCCTGCCTACCGGGACGCTGGGGTGACCAGGACTCCATTCACTTCAAACACTCACAAGCATTCAAGCATGCACTCACCCAGTCACACATAGAAACACTCATACAGGCACTCACATATGTATGCAGTCAAACATACCAAGAGGCACACAATCTCAACCACACAGTTACCTGCCTACCGGGACGCTGGGGGTGACCAGGGACTGGACACCTGCCTACCGGGACGCTGGGGCAACTCCTCGTCACCTGCCAACCGGGACGCTGGGGCGACCGTGGAACAATCGCCTGTCTACCGGGACGCTGGGGTGACCAGAACTCTATTCATTGCAAGCACTCATAAGCATTCGAACATGCACTCAGCCAGTCACACATACAAACACTCATACAGGCACTCACACATGTATGCAGTTAAACATACCAAAATGCACACAATCTCTAACACACAGATACCTGCCAACCGGGACGCTGGGGTGACCAGGGACTGGACACCTGCCTACCGGGACGCTGGGGCAACTCCTTGTCACCTGCCAACCGGGACGCTGGGGCGACCGTGGAACGATCGCCTGCCTACCGGGACGCTGGGGTGACCAGGACACCATTCACTTCAAACACTCACAAGCATTCAAGCATGCACTCAGCTAGTCAAACATACAAACACTCATACAGGCACTCACACATGTATGCAGTCAAATATACCAAAGACACAATCTCACACACACAGTTACCTGCCTACCGGGACGCTGGGGCAACTCCTTGTCACCTGCCAACCGGGACGCTGGGGCGACCGTGGAACGATCGCCTGCCTACCGGGACGCTGGGGTGACCAGGACACCATTCACTTCAAACACTCACAAGCATTCAAGCATGCACTCAGCCAGTCACACATACAAACACTCATACAGGCACTCACACATGTATGCAGTCAAATATACCAAAGGCACACTCTCAAACACACAGTTACCTGCCTACCGGGACGCTGGGGCAACTCCTTGTCACCTGCCAACCGGGACGCTGGGGCGACCGTGGAACGATCGCCTGCCTACCGGGACGCTGGGGTGACCAGGACACCATTCACTTCAAACACTCACAAGCATTCAAGCATGCACTCAGCCAGTCACACATACAAACACTCATACAGGCACTCACACTTGTATGCAGTCCTATATACCAAAGGCACACCCTCAAACACACAGTTACCTGCCTACCGGGACCCTGGGGTGACCAGGGACTGGACACCTGCCTACCGGGACGCTGGGGCAACTCCTTGTCACCTGCCAACCGGGACGCTGGGGTGACCGTGGAACGATCGCCTGCCTACCGGGACGCTGGGGTGACCAGGACTCCATTCACTGCAAGCACTCACAAGCATTCAATCATGCTCATAAGCAGATTCAGATCTCGCGTTCTTCCATACACACATTCACCCATACATATAGTCAACCTACAAGCACACCGTTTTGCGGGGACTTCCATGCGCTATGGATCTTACAAATCAGTCTTTTGCGCTTCGCGACATGGGCTCTTATCACGCAGGACCATGACACACATGCACGCACCACACGACACATCTCGCATCCCACGAGAAAATCACATGCAGCATGTGACACGCGTGTGCACTTCATGGGTCATACACACACACAGACTCACACACACACGCAAACACGCAGACGCAATATAGGAGATAAAATAGTACAGTCAGACATCATAAGTGATTTCAAAGCCAATGAAAGCACAGAGATGAAAGTCTGCGATTACATATTTTATCTTCTATATTGTGTAAATACATACGTGATCTTACATAGACAAAGTCACTTACTTTTCTTTCCATGGTGCCTGCAAGCTGCCGAGCGACGTCAATTTCCATTAAACGCCCCTTCTGTCTGGAAGAAGAAGAAACATTGCAATCAGGGAGCGTAAGCAAATTCAAAGCTATCTTTGACTACAAGTAAGACTATGCGAATATAGCTCTTATTCTATGGATTGCATCTAGACGAGTACACACGTGCTCTCTAACTGGACAAGTCACTAACCTTATAGCCAGGGATCCAAGCGACGTGTGGTTTCCTGAAGTCGTGTGGTCGGGCGTCTGAACTCTGCGGGTCCTCCAAGTTCCCCGAGTGGCGAGGCGCGAGGGAGCCCGGA
>NC_134814.1:17846572-17854072 GCF_046742065.1 Oratosquilla oratoria
GTTCGACGGTCGCCCCAGCGTCCCGGTTGGCAGGTGACAAGGAGTTGCCCCAGCGTCCCGGTAGGCAGGTGTCCAGTCCCTGGTCACCCCAGCGTCCCGGTAGGCAGGTAACTGTGTGTTTGAGATTGTGTGCCTCATGGTATGTTTGACTGCATATATAACTGAGTGCCTGTATGAGTGTTAGAATGTGTGACTGCCTACGTGCATGTTTGAGTGCTTGTGAGTGTTTGAAGTGAATGGATTTCCTGGTCACCCCCAGCGTCCCGGTAGGCAGGCGATCGTTCTACGGTCGCCCCAGCGTCCCGGTTAGCAGGTGACAAGGAGTTGCCCCCGCGTCCCGGTAGGCAGTTGTCCAGTCCCTGGTCACCCCAGCGTCCCGGTAGGCAGGTAACTGTGTGGTTGAGATTGTGTGCCTCTTGGTGTGTTTAACTGCATACATTTGTGAGTGCCTGTATAAGTGTTTGTATGTGTGACTGGCTGAGTGCATGTTTGAATGCTTGTGAGTGTTTGAAGTGAATGGAGTCCTGGTCACCCCAGCGTCCCGGTAGGCAGGCGATCGTTCCACGGTCGCCCCAGCGTCCCGGTTGGCAGGTGACAAGGAGTTGCCCCAGCGTCCCGGTAGGCAGGTGTCCAGTCCCTGGTCACCCCAGCGTCCCGGTAGGCAGGTAACTGTGTGTTTGAGGGTGTGCCTTTGGTAAATTTGACTGCATACATGTGTGAGTGCCTGTATGAGTGTTTGTATGTGTGACTGGTGGAGTGCATGCTTGAATGCTTTTGAGTGTTTGAAGTGAATGGTGTCCTGGTCACCCCAGCGTCCCGGTAGGCAGGCGATCGTCCCACGGTCGCCCCAGCGTCCCGGTTGCCAGGTGACAAGGAGTTGCCCCATCGTCCCGGTAGGCAGGTGACCAGTCCCTGGTCACCCCAGCGTCCCGGTAGGCAGGTAAATGTGTGTTTGAGATTGTGTGCCTCTTGGTGTGTTTGACTGAATACATGTGTGAGTGCCTGTATGAGTGTTTGTTTGTGTGACTGACTGAGTGCATGTTTGAATGATTGTCAGTGCTTGCAGTGAATGGAGTCCTGGTCTCCCCAGCTCGGCTCGGGCCTGGGCTCGGGCTCGGGGTCGGGCTCGGGGTCGGGCTCGGGGTCGGGCCTGGGCTCGGACTCGGGTCTGTGCATGGACCTGGGCTCGGGCCTGGGCTTGGGTCTGTGCTCGGGCCTGCGCTTGGGCTCGGGCTTAGTCCTGGGCTCGGTCTCGGGCCTCGGCTCGGGCTTGGGCCCCGGCTCGGGCTTGGGTCCCGGCTCGAGCTTGGGCCTGGGCTCGGGCTCGGGCCTGGGCACGGGCACGGGTTCAGGCCTGGGCTCGGTCTTGGGCTCGTGTTCGGGCCTGGGACTGGCCTCGGGCCCGGCTCTTGCCCGGGCTCGGGCTCAGGCCTGCGTTCGGGCCTGGGCTTAGGGTCAGTATCGGGCCTGGGCTCGGGTTCGGGCCTGGGCGCGGGCTTAGGCTCGAGCCTGTGCTCGGGCCTGGGCTAGGGTTCGGGCCAGTGCCTGAGCCCAGACCCGGGCCTGAACCAAAGCCCAGGCCCCAGCCCAGGCCTGAGCCCAGACCTGATCCCAGGCCTGAGCCAAGACCCGAGCCCAGGTCTGAGCCCAGGCCCGAGCCCGAGTCCAGGCCCGAGCCCGAGCCCTAGCCCAACCTCGAGACCAGGCCCGAGCCCAGGCCCGAGCCCAGGCCCGAACCCGAGCCCATGCTCAAGCCCGAGCCCACACCCGAGCTCGAGCCCAGGCCCGAGCCCAGGACCGAGCCCGAGCCCAGGCCGGAGCCCGAACCCGACCCAGGCCCCGAGCCCGAACCCGAGCCCAGGCCCCGAGCCCAAGCCCGAGCCCAGGCCCGAACCCGAGCCCAAGACCGAACCCTGGCACAAGCCCGAGCCCAGGCCCAGGCCCGAACCCGAACTTGTCGTGGAGCCCTACCTCCCGATGAGAATCTAGAAATATTGCTACTTCTCGTTGTTCATAAAGTTATCCAAACCTATTCCCCCTTGAGAGTCATCGTCCGTTCGTGTGAAAAATCAAGGCTTCATCTTCAGATTCCATATCTTTCCACAACAGTTTGAAAAGCCGACTGTTTAGGCTCCACACTTGGTCAAGTTGAGGACCTTGACAGTCATGTTAAAGAGATCCCTTATTTCAACACTGAAGGTTTCACAACGAAGGAAGCAGTATGTAACTACAACAGGTGGATTTTTTTTCTCCCTTGTGATGAATCCAGTCTGCAGACCAAGCATGGCTGGAGCTCCATGTGTGCACACCCATACCAGCAGCGAACTCCACCAAAGTTTGTTTCCCGAAAAGTTTGATACATCATGAAAAATAGCTGTTGCTCTTGTACAACATTTCATTGGGTGCCAGAACAGTATTTCCTCTTTTACACAGTTGCCTAACACGAAACGAGCATACACCAGTAGGTAAGAACACTGGGCGATGTCGGTCGTTTCGTTACATTGGATGGCAAAAACAGGAGAATGGTCGAGAATTTAATCTTTGGTTTCTTGAGACAGTTCATCGATCCTTTCCTTGACTGTATAGTTTGATAATGAATTCTGGGAAAGCTTGTTTGCACTCTTTCTCCAGAACGAGTTTTGCTGGACGAAGTAGACTTGGTTTTATGAGAGATTCCCCGATCTTATGGTTCTTCTTGCTCTTTGCAGTCAACATGGCGATCTCAAAGGAAGCGTCATTAAACTTTGAAATTTGTTGTCGAAATAACCCAGTACCGTCCAACTTGGTTTGGTTCAAGGATTTTCTTCTTCTTCGTCGTTTTTTCCTCTTTTATTTCAAAGAAAACGTTGGTCTTGTCTTCAAGAGCATGATGTTTTGCCCTCAAGTAATAAAAAAAATCGTAGACGCTGCTAGTGACTACAATTATACATGATCATAAACACCACAACTAACTACTGACGAAATACAAACGGATTTCAATTCACCAATAAACTAATGGCTACTTACTATTTTTAGGTAAATATAACAAGTGAGATAAAGCATAGGAATAGCCTTGATTGAATGAATGTGAGAAAAGAGCAGCTATTACCACGGACGTGTGCAGAAGACTGGGAGAGAACGGGGCTCACCAGTCACCAACGAGCAGTATACAGGTCCAGGATGTGTTCACACCTCCCGTCCCAAGGCTTCCGAAGGATATAGAAGGAGGTCAACAAGTACAGAAAATGGTGAGCGGCGCTATGAGAGACTATAGAAAACTAAAGTTATAAGGCAATACTTTTGCATTATTTTTTTTTTTTATCAATTTCTCGATATTTGACCATGCTCTCGTTAAGAGAATAAGAAATATAATTAGAGAATTTCCTGATGATGTTTTCGTTTCCCAAAGGGGGCGCACATCCCCGTTGGAAATTCCTGACGCCTCGCTGAATTAGATACTGTGTGAAGGCACATAAACACATAAGCTACATGTATACTAATGGGTGTGCAGTCAACCACACATAGCCTACATATTTGCTAGACAAGTTACATGAAAGTGACTGCAACATACATGGACCGAAATAGATTGTACTTGAAAAGTCATTACACTACTAGAGAATAATACTATTTACATGTATTGTGAAGGGTCTGTAAATGGTGCTACTACTCAGCAAAGGTATTTTTACTTGAGAAAATAGAAAAGGAACGAAATTGGTGATACGAGTATATTGTACCCGTGTATATCCCCTAATTCCATTGTGATAAGATACAATGGAATTGTGCGCCCGTATAAGACTGACAACAGTGTCAGGGCCCGACCCCGGCCTCAGTAATACAGAAAGCTGAATATTTTCTTCTTTTTCTGTCCTAATATTTTTGCTTTATTTATATCAACTTAACTGCAAACAAACGGCTGATATTTCAGTTTTTCTGTCTTCCCTGTAATAGGATTCTTGGTCAATCTACACCATCTACATTGCAAACACTAATCGTCCTCGTAATATGCCCTATGAAGAGCGTCTAAAGTTGTTTTGTCACCTTTCCTATCGTGGAAAGGTCAGCTACCACATTTTCTTCAGCTTTATGTCTCTTCTCTTCAATTCAGGTTCCCAATGAATATTGGAGATTTCCTTCTTCCCCTTAACTCTCACCTGTCATAATTAGAGGAGCATGCCTGAAAAATAATCTCACGGCCACGATTCACCAATATATGCATAGACATACTGTATATATATTTGCATAATCACATATATTCTATATTTGCTATATTTCTTAAGTTATCATTTGTATGTTGTATGTCAAGCTAGAATTTTACAGTAACTTATTGGATGCATAAACATAATCTATATAGTATTCATCATGTTTATACATATGCATATGCATGTATGTTTCATATACAAGTACTCTCACATTCTATATTTGTTATATTTCTTAAGCTTATCATTTGTGTACTGTATGGACAGCTAGAATTTCAAAGTGACTTATTAGGCGCATGAACATAATTCATATAGCATTCATCAATTTTACTTTTATAACTATAAAATTCACTAACTCATTACTTTGTAAAAATTAGACACAGATGCATAGTCCATCCTGAAAAATATAAACACTATTTTCCCATTTTTTCGTTTTCACTTACATTCTTATTAAGCTATTGTTTGGTTTACAAAACATGGTACTTGTCATTTGTATACCTAAATGTTATTATTTCTCTGCTAGATAAGCCTACTTTCGCGAATCAGTATCTAGCCGAGCTGAGGAGACCAGAACTCCATTCACTGCAAGCACTCACAAGCATTCAAACATGCACCTAGGCAGTCACACATACAGGCACTCACACATGTATGCAGTCAAACACATCAAGAGGCACACAATCTCACACACACAGTTACCTGCCTACCGGGACGCTGGGGCAACTCCTTGTCACCTGCCAACCGGGACGCTGGGGCGACCGTGGAACGATCGCCTGCCTACCGGGACGCTGGGGTGACCAGAACTCTATTCATTGCAAGCACTTATAAGCATTCGAACGTGCACTCAGCCAGTCACACATACAAACACTCATACAGGCACTCACACATGTATGCAGTTAAACATACCAAAATGCACACAATCTCTAACACACAGATACCTGCCAACCGGGACGCTGGGGTGACCAGGGACTGGACAACTGCCTACCGGGACGCGGGGGTAACTCCTTGTCACCTGCCAACCGGGACGCTGGGGCGACCGTGGAACGATCGCCTACCTACCGGGACGCTGGGGTGACCAGGACTCCATTCACTTCAAACACTCACAAGCATTCAAACATGCACTTAGCCAGTCACACATACTAACACTCAAACAGGCACTCATGTATGCAGTCAAACATACCAAAAGACACACCCTCAAACACACAGTTACCTGCCTACCGGGACGCTGGGGTGACCAGGGACTGGACACCTGCCTACCGGGACGCGGGGGGTAATTTCTTGTCACCTGCCAACCGGGACGCTGGGGCGACCGTGGAACGATCGCCTGCCTACCGGGACGCTGGGGTGACCAGGAAATCCATTCACTTCAAACACTCATAAGCATTCAAACATGCACCTAGGCAGTCACACATACAAACACTCATACAACTCACACATGTATGAATTCAAACATACCAAAAGGCACACCCTCAGACACACAGTTACCTGCCTAACGGGACGCTGGGGTGACCAGGGACTGGACACCTGCCTACCGGGGTCGCTGGGGCAACTCCTTGTCACCTGCCAACCGAGACGCTGGGGCGACCGTGGAACAATCACCTGCCTACCGGGACGCTGGGGTGACCAGGACTCCATTCACTTCAAACACAAGCATTCAAGCATGCACTCAGTCAGTCACACATACAAACACTCATACAGGCACTCACACATGTATGCAGTCAAATATACCAAAGGCACACCCTCAAAAACACAGTTACCTGCCTACTGGGACGCTGGGGTGACCAGGCACTGGACACCTGCCTACCGGGACGCTGGGGCAACTCCTTGTCACCTGCCAACCGGGACGCTGGGGCGACCGTGGAACAATCGCCTGCCTACCGGGACCCTGGGGTGACCAGGACTCCATTCACTTCAAACACTCAGAAGCCTTCAAGCATGCACTCAGTCAGTCACACATACAAACACTCATACAGGTACTCACATATGTATGCAGTCAAATATACCAAAGGCACACCCTCAAACACACATTTACCTGCCTACCGGGACGCTGGGGTGACCAGGGACTGGACACCTGCCTACCGGGACGCTGGGGCAACTCCTTGTCACCTGCCAACCGAGATGCTGGGGCGACCGTGGAACGATCGCCTGCCTACCGGGACGCTGGGGTGACCAGGACTCCATTCACTTCAAACACTCACAAGCATTCAAACATGCACTCAGCCAGTCACACATACAAACACTCATACAGGCACTCACACATGTATGCAGTCAAATATACCAAAGGCACACCCTCAAACACACAGTTACCTGCCTACCGGGACGCTGGGGTGACCAGGGACTGGACACCTGCCTACCGGGACGCTGGGGCAACTCCTTGTCACCTGCCAACCGGGACGCTGGGGCGACCGTGGAACGATCGCCTGCCTACTGGGACGCTGGGGTGACCAGGACTCCATACACTTCATACACTCACAAGCATTCAAGTATGCACTCAGCCAGTCAAACATACAAACACTCATGCAGGCACTCACATATGTATTCAGTCAAATATACCAAGAGGCACACCCTGAAACACACAGTTACCTGCCTACCGGGACGCTGGGGTGACCAAGGACTGGACACCTGCCCACCGGGACCCTGGGGCAACTCCTGGTCACCTGCCAACCGGGACGCTGGGGCGACCGTGGAACGATCGCCTGCTTACCGGGACGCTGGGGTGACCAGGACACCATGCACTTCAAACACTCACAAGCATTCAAGCATGCTCTCAGCCAGTCACACATACAAACACTCATACAGGCACTCACACATGTATGCAGTCAAACATACCAAGAGGCACACAATCTCAAACACACATTTACCTGTCTACCGGGACGCTGGGGTGACCAGGGACTGGACACCTGCCTACCGGGACGACGGGGCAACTCCTTGTCACCTGCCAACCGGGAAGATGGCGACCGTGGAACGATCGCCTGCCTACCGGGACGCTGGGGTGACCAGGACTCCATTCACTGCAAGCACTCACAAGTATTCAATGATGCTCATAAGCAGAGTCAGATCTCGCGTCCTTCCCTGCATACATTCACCCATACATATAGTCAACCTACAAGCACACCGTTTTGGGGGGACTTCCGTGCGCTATGGACCTTACAAATCAGTCTTTTGCGCTTCGCGACATGCCCTCTTATCACGCGGGACAATAACACACCTGCACGAGCACCACACGAAACATCTCGCATCCCACGAGAAAATCACGTGCAGCATGTGACACGCGTGTACACTTCATGGGTCATACACACTCACAGACACACGCAAACACGCAGACGCA
>NC_134814.1:17864072-17866572 GCF_046742065.1 Oratosquilla oratoria
TTCAGGACACCAGACGTCGCTTGGATCCATGGATATAAGGTAAGTAACTTTGCCAGTTAGAGAGTACATGTGTACTGGTCTAAATGCAATACAAAGACTAAGAGGTATATTAGCATAGTCCCGTTTGTAGTCAAAGATAGCTTTGAATTTGCTTACGCTCCCTGATTGCAATGTTTCTTCTTCTTCCAGACAGAAGGGGCGTTTAATGGAGATTGACGTCGCTCGGCAGCTTGCAGGCACCATGGAAAGTAAAGTAAGTGACTTTGTCTAAATAAGATCACGTATGTATTTACACAATATAGAAGATAAAATGTATAGTCTCAGACTTTCATATCTGTGCTTTCATTGGCTTTGAAATCACTGATGATGTCTGACTGTACTATTTTATCTCCTATATTGCGTCTGCGTGTTTGCGTGTGTGTGTGAGTCTCTGTGTGTGTATGACCCATGAAGTACAAACGCGTGTCACATGCTGCATGTGATTTTCTCGTGGGATGCGAGATGTTTCTTATGGTGCTCGTGCATGTGTGTCATGGTCCCGCGTGATGAGAGCGCATGTCGCGAAGCGCAAAAGATTGATTTGTAAGGTCCATAGCGCACGGAAGTCCCCCGCAAAACTGTGTGCTTGTAGTTTGACTATATGTATGGGTGAATGTGTGTAGGGAAGAACGCGAGATCTGAATCTGCTTATGAGGATGATTGAATGCTTGTAAGTGCTTGCAGTGAATGGATTCCTGGCCACCCCAGCGTCCCGGTACGCAGGCGATCATTCTACGGTCGCCCCAGCGTCCCGGTTGGCAGATGACAAGGAGTTGCCCCAGCGTCCCGGTAGGCAGGTGTCAGTGTGTTTGAGGGTGTGCCTTTGGTATATTTGACTGCATACATGTGTGAGTGCCTGTATGAGTGTTTGTATGTGTGACTGGCTGAGTGCATGCTTGAATGCTTGTGAGTGTTTGAAGTGAATGGTGTCCTGGTTACCCTAGCGTCCCGGTAGGCAGGCGATCATTCCACGGTCACCCCAGCGTCCCGGTTGGCAGGTGACAAGGAGTTGCCCCAGCGTCCAGGTAGGCAGGTGTGCAGTCCCAGGTAACCCCAGCGTCCCGGTAGGCAGGTAACTGTGTGTTTGAGAGTGTGCCTTTGGTATATTTGACTGCATACATGTGTGAGTGCCTGTATGAGTGTTTGTATGTGTGACTGGCTGAGTGCATGCTTGAATGCTTGTGAGTGTTTAAAGTGAATGGAGTCCTGGTCACCCCAGCGCCCCGGTAGGCAGGCGATCGTTCCACGGTCGCCCCAGCGTCCCGGTTGGCGGGTGACAAGAAGTTGCCCCAGCGTCCCGGTAGGCAGGTAACTGCGTGTTTGAGGGTGTGTCTTTTGGTATGTTTGACTTCATACATGTGTTAGTGCCTGTATGAGTGTTAGTATGTGTAACTGCCTAGGTGCATGTTTGAATGCTTGTGAGTGTTTGAAGTGAATTAATTTCCTGGTCACCCCAGTGTCCCGGTAGGCAGGCGATCGTACCACGGTCGCCCCAGCGTTCCGGTTGGCAGGTGACAAGGTGTTGCCCCGCGTCCCGGTAGGCAGGTGTCCAGTCCCTGGTCACTCCAGCGTCCCGGTAGGCAGGTAACTGTGTGTTTGAGGGTGTGCCTTTTGGTATGTTTGACTGTATACATGTGTGAGTGCCTGTATGAGTGTTTGTATGTTTGACTGGCTGAGTGCATGTTTGAATGCTTGTGAGTGCTTGCATTGAATGGAGTCCTGGTCACCCCAGCGTCCCGGTTGGCAGGTGACAATTAAGCCTATAATTAAGGAGTTGCCCCAGTGTCCCGGTAGGCAGGTGTCCAGTTCTGGTCACCCCAGCGTTCCGGTGTACCAGTCTAAAAGTCCCCCCGATCATTTCTCCCTCCGGGGGCAAAGTATCCTAGGACATTTCCTCCCCCGGGCAAAGTATCCTAGTATAGTTTCTCCGAGGGGGAGGAAATATCCTAGGATAATTGTCCCCCCTCCAGCCTAAACTGCCCCCCCTACTCCATCTCTACAACTTCACAAGCAGCAGTTAGGTTAGGTTTAGGTTAGGTTAGGTTAGGTCAGGTTAGGTTAGGTTAGGTTAGGTTAGGTTAGGTTAGGTTAGGTTAGGTTACGTTAGGCTGGGTTAGGTTAGGTTTGGTTAGGTTAGGTTAGGTTAGGTTAGGTTAGGTTAGGTTACGTTACGTTACGTTACGTTACGTTATGTACTGCTGCGACAAGACATATATGTAATGCTGAGAAGCATTAGAGTATGTACTGCTGAGACAAGACATGGATGTACTGCTGAGAACCATAACAGTGTGTACTGCTGAGACAAGAAATAGATGTACTGCTGAGAACCATTAGAATATGTACTACTGAGACAAGACATAGATGTACTGCTGACAACCATTCGAGTATGTAATGCTGACAAAAGACGTAGATGTACTGCTGAGACATGGCACCTTATGTGTTAAAATAAATCAATACAAAC
>NC_134814.1:17871572-17876679 GCF_046742065.1 Oratosquilla oratoria
TATGTATGCGCGTGTATAAAAATGAAATCATGCAGGCGAGCGAGTTCGCAGAGACTTCGGTGAGAGGTGCTGCTGCCGACTGTTGATCCGATGCCCGACCGGGGGAATTTCCCTTCCCATGTTCCACATAGACCAGGTTGGTTACAGTGCACCGGCCAACCTTCTCAAGTAAGAATCCATTGACAATGTCTCAAAGGATGTGGATAATAGTGACCACGTCAGCACGTCTGATGGATCCTGAATATCCAAGAGACATCAGCAAAACCTGACCGACATTGAAAGGACGCGATTTTTTTTTTCTATTAAGAATAGTGGTTCTAGGTCTTTGAATTATGTCTCAATTTTCGTGAAGTAAATCTTCTGTTCAGTTCTCTACATGTCTTTCTGCTCCTCAACTCCGTCTGTCTGCCGAAATCTGTCGAAGTCTATTAGAATCTGTCATCCAGTCAGATTCTATTGCAGTTTATCAGAATGCACCATTCCGTCGGAATTGATCGGATTCTGCAACGGTATCTGTCAGTCTGCAAAAAAAATCTTTCGGAAATTACCCGAGTCTGTTGGAGGTCATCGGAGTCAGCAGGAACCTCAGGTTCTCCGCCAATCTTCCGACGATTTTCGCTCTGAGGGATTTCTTTCGATTTCTTGGGAAAAAATTACATGTTGGGAAGACGCCTGATGGTTACCGGGTAATTTCAATTAACCTTTATGATATTCAAATAAAAGCACTCACACACAAGCACACATATGTACACGCGCACATAAAAAAGAAAATACGCGAACTCCATTATCTCCCGCGATGGAAAGATGCCAACAATACACACACACACACACACACACACACACACACACACACACACACACACACACACACACACACACACACACACACACACACACACACACACACACACACACACACACACACACACACACACAAACACACACACACACAAAAATATATATATATATATATATATATATATATATATATATATATATATATATATATATATATATATATATATATGTGTTGTGTGTGTGTGTGTGTGTGTGTGTGTGTGTGTGTGTATGTATGTATGCATGTGTGCACACCATAAAGTCATTCATACACACTGTTACCGTTTAGCTTTTGGGCGACCACATCTGTGTTCTTGTTTTCGGTTTGCTCTCCGGGCTCCCTCGCGCCTCGCCCGTCGGGGAACTTGGAGGACCCGCAGAGTTCAGACGCCCGACCACACGACTTCGGGAAACCAGACGTCGCTTGGATCCCTGGCTATAAGGTTAGTGACTTTGCCAGTTAGAGAGCACGTGTGAACTTGTCTAAATGCAATACATAGAATAAGAGCTATATTCGTATAGTCTTGCTTGTAGTCAAAGATAGCTTTGAATTTGCTTACGCTCCCTGATTGCAATGTTTCTTCTTCTTCCAGACAGAAGGGGCGTTTAATGGAAATTGACGTCGCTCGGCAGCTTGCAGGCACCATGGAAAGTAAGGTAAGTGACTTTGTCTAAGTAAGATCACGTATGTATTTACACAATATAGAAGATAAAATGTATAATCGCAGACTTTCATCTCTGTGCTTTCATTGGCTTTGAAATCACTTATGATGTCTGACTGTACTATTTTATCTCCTACATTGCGTCTGCGTGTTTGCGTGTGTGTGTGAGTCTGTGTGTGTGTATGACCCATGAAGTGCACACACGTGCCACATGCTGCATGTGATTTTCTCGTGGGATGCGAGATGTGTCGTGTGGTGCGTGCATGTGTGTCATGGTCCCGCGTGATAAGAGCCCATGTCGCGAAGCGCAAAAGACTGATTTGTAAGGTCCATAGCGCACGGAAGTCCCCGCAAAACGGTGTGCTTGTAGGTTGACTATATGTATGGGTGAATGTGTGTAGGGAAGAACGCGAGATCTGAATCTGCTTATGAGCATGATTGAATGCTTGTGAGTGCTTGCAGTGAATGGAGTCCTGGTCACCCCAGCGTCCCGGTAGGCAGGCGATCGTTCCACGGTCGCCCCAGCGTCCCGGTTGGCAGGTGACAAGGAGTTGCCCCAGCGTCCCGGTAGGCAGGTGTCCAGTCCCTGGTCACTCCAGCGTCCCGGTTGGCAGGTGACTGGGTGTTTGAGGGTGTGCTTTTTGTGTATTTGACTGAATACATGTGTGAGTGCCTGTATGAGTGTTTGTATGAGTGCCTTGCTGAGTACATCCTGTTATTCTTGTGAATTATTGAAGTGAACCGAGTGCTTGTCACCCCAGCGTCCCGGTAGGCAGGCGATCGTTCCACGGTCACCCCAGCGTCCCGGTTGGCAGGTGACAAGGATTTGGAACAGCCTCCCGGTGGGCAGGTGTCCAGTCCTGGTCACCCCAGCGTCCCGGTAGGCAGGTAACTGTGTGTTTGAGGGTGTGCCTTTGGTATTTTTGAAGTGCATATGTGTGAGTGCATGTATGAGTGTTTGTATGTGTGACTGGCTGAGTGCATGCTTGAATGCTTGTGAGTGTTTGAAGTGAATGGAGTCCTGGTCACCCCAGCGTCCCGGTAGGCAGGCGATCGTTCCACGGTCGCCCCAGCGTCCCGGTTGGCAGGTGACAAGAAATTACCCCCGCGTCCCGGTAGGCAGGTGTCCAGTCCCTGGTCACCCCAGCGTCCCTGTAGGCAGGTAACTGTGTTTGAGGGTGTGTCTTTTGGTATGTTTGACTGCATACATGAGTGCCTGTTTGAGTGTTAGTATGTGTGACAGACAGAGTGCAAGTTTGAATGCTTGTGAGTGTTTGTAGTGAATGTAGTCCTGGTCACCCCAGCGTCCCGGTAGGCAGGCGAATGTTCCACGGTCGCCCCAGCGTCCCGGTTGGCAGGTGACAAGAAATTACCCCAGCGTCCCGGTAGTCAGGTGTCCAGTCCCTGGTCACCCCAGCGTCCCGGTAGGCAGGTAAATGTGTGTTTGAGGGTGTGTCTTTTGGTATGTTTGACTGCATACATGAGTGAGTGCCTGTATGAGTGTTAATATGTGTGACTGGCTAAGTACATGCTTGAATGCTTGTGAATGTTTGAAGTGAATGGTGTCCTGGTCACCCCAGCGTCCCGGTAGGCAGGCGATCGTTCCACGGTCACCCCAGCGTCCCGGTTGGCAGGTGACAAGGAGTTGCCCCAGCGTTCCGGTAGGCAGGTGTCCAGTCCCTGGTCACCCCAGCGTCCCTGTAGGCAGGTAACTGTGTGTTTGAAGGTGTGCCTTTGGTGTATTTGACTGAATACATGTGTGAGTGCCTGTTTGAGTGTTAGTATGTGTGACTGGCTGAGTGCATGTTTGAATGCTTGTGAGTGTTTGGAGTGAATGGTGTCCTGGTCACCCCCAGAGTCCCGGTAGGCAGGCGATCGTTCCACGGTCGCCCCAGTGTCCCGGTTGGCAGGTGACAAGGAGTTGCCCCATCGTCCCGGTAGGCAGGTGACCAGTCCCTGGTCACCCCAGCGTCCCGGTAGGCAGGTAGCTGTGTGTGTGAGATTGTGTGCCTCTTGGTGTGTTTGATTGCATACATGTGTGAGTGCCTGTTTGAGTGTTTTTATGTGAGACTGACTGAGTGCATGTGTGAATGCTTGTGAGTGCTTGCAGTAAATGGAGTCCTGGTCTCCCCAGCTCGGCTCGGGCCTGGGCTCGGGCTCGGGTCTGGGCACGGGCTCGAGGTCGGGCCTGGGCTAGGACTCGGTGTCTGTGCTCTGACCTGGGCTCGGGCCTGGGCTTGGGCTCGGACTTAGTCCTGGGCTCGGTCTCGGGCCTCGGTTCGGGCTTGGGCCCGGCTCGGGCTTGGGCTCCGACTCGAGCTTGGGTCCCGGCTCGGGCTCGGGCCTGGACCTGGGGCACGGTTCACGGGTTCGGGCCCTGGGCTCAACGGGCTTGGGCTCGTGGTATGGGGCCTTGTGCTCGGGCCATGGTGCCTCGGGCTCGGGTCTGGGCTCGAGGACGGGCCTCGGGCGCTGGGCTCAGATTCCGGGCCTGGGCCCTAGCCTCGGGCTCCTTCCCCGGGCTTGGGCTTCGGGCTCCTTGCCCGGAGGCCCAGGCTCAGACATGGGCTCGGGTCTGGGCTTAGGGGTCCAGGGCTCGGGCCTGGGCTCGGGCTCGGGCTTAGGTCTGGGTCTCGGGTCTGTGCTTTGGTCAGGCTAGGGCCTGGGCTCAGGGCTCGGGCCTGCTGGGCGCTGGGCTTGAGGCTCGATCCTGTGCTCCGGGCCTGGGCTAGGGCTCCGGGCCAGTGCCCTGAGCCCAGACCCGAGCCTGAACCAAAGTCCAGGCCCCACCCCAGGCCTGAGCCCAAACCTGAGGCCCAGGTCTGAGCCCCGAGCCCAGGCCCGAGCCCAGGCCCAAAGGCCCAAGCCCTGGGGTCCAGGCCCGATCCGAGCCCGACAGCCCCGAGCCCAGGCCTCGGAGCCCGAGCCCGAGCCCAGGCCTCAGCCCGCTCACGCCCCCCCGCCAGGCCCCCCCCCCCCGCCCACACCACACATCCTCCAGACCCCCCCGCCGAGCCCGAGCCCGATCCCAGGTCCGAGCCCGAGGCCCGAGCCCACGCCCGAGCCCGAGCCCACCGCCCGGAGCCCGAGGCCCGAGCCCAGGACCGAGTTCGAGCCTAGGCCCCGAGCCCAAGGAAACCGAGCCCAGGCCCGAACCCGAACCCGAGCCCAAACCCAGGGAACAAGCCCGAGCCCAGGCCCAGGCCCGAGCCCGAGCCAAGGCCAGAGCCCGAGTCCGAGCCCAGGCCCAAGACCGAGCCCAGGCCCGAGCCCAGGACCGAGCCCGAGCCCGAGCCCGAGCCCAGGCCCGAGCCCGAGCCCAGGCCCGAGCCCGAATACCGAGCCCAGGCTCAAACCCGGAGTCCGAGCCTGTAACCCAGGAGGCCCAAGCCCGAGCCCAGACCTAGGCCCCGAACCCGTAGCCCAGGCCCGAGCCCGTTCCCGAGCCCAGGCCCAACCCGGGCCCAGGCCAGCGCCCCGAGCCCAGGCCCGATCCCCGAGCCCAGGCCCTAGCCCAATCTCGGAGCCCAGGCCCCGAAGCGCCAGTGCCCGAGCGGTGAGCCCGAGCCCGAGGCGTGAGCCCGAGCCCTTTGTTATTTATTTTTATT